>NC_133789.1:4966363-5039179 GCF_003597395.2 Chelonoidis abingdonii
CCCAGACACAGGGGCACCCGGGACAGGGACCGACGGGGACAGGGACAGACCCCAGGACAGGAGCAGACCCCGAGACAGGCACCGATGGCCACAGGGACAGAGTGATAGGGACAGACCCCGCGACAGGCACTGATGGACACAGGGACAGACCCCGGGACAGGGACAGACACAGGGGCACCCGGGACAGGGACCGACGGGGACAGGGACAGACCCCAGGACAGGGGCAGACCCCGAGACAGGCATCGATGGCCACAGGGACAGAGTGATAGGGACAGACCCCACGACAGGCACTGATGGACACAGGGACAGACCCTGGGACAGGGACCGACACAGGGGCACCCGGGACAGGGACCGACAGGGACAAGGGCAGAGTGATAGGGACAGACCCCGGGACAGGGACAGACCGCAGGATAGGGACTGACAGGGACAGGGACAGATACGGGGGCACCCAGGACAGGGACTGACGGGGACAGGGACAGACACGGGGGCACCCAGGACAGGGACCAACAGGGACAAGGGCACGGTGACAGGGACAGCCCTCGGGACAGGGACAGACCGCAGGATAGGAATGGACAGGGACATACCCTGGGACACAGTGACAGGGACAGACACCAGGACAGGCACTGATGGCCACAGGGACAGACCACAGGACAGGCACTGATGGCCACAGGGACAGACTCAGGCATGGACAAACAGACAGACAGGAACACCCCAGGACACAGAGACACAGGTTAGAGTTAGGGACTGGCATGGACAGACGAACAAACAGAGGGATAGGCATGAATGGACAGAGTCACACCAGCACAGGCAAACACCAGGGCTGATGGACAGGGGCTGGCATGGACAGAGAGACACCAGGAAGGGGCTTGGGATAGGCAGAGCAGAGGCTGGCATGGACAGGGATTGGCAGGCAGAGGGACGGGTAGAGGTGGGGGGACTGGCACAAGGCAGGGAAGGGACAGACACTGAGATAGGCAGAGCAGGGACTAGCACAGACATAGAAAACAGGGGACGGCACGGTAAGAACCACACACAGACAGCCACAGAGCTGGGATAAACAGAGGGCCTGGCAGAGACAGACACTATTAGGGGGTCCCAGCTTCATTTCCCCAGAGAGAACCTACATCAAGCAGCAGAGAAAGGGTGGACAGCGGAGGGCACCGTTAACCCTTCCTGCACCTCCCTGCCACCTGCAGCTTTGCCCAGGGCATACAAAACAACCCTGCAGGCGCTGAAATGAAACCCAGTGACAGGGGTGTGCATGAAGACACCGGGCATCACAAAAGCTTCTGCTCTCAGCCCAGATGCCCAGTAGCTTCTGCCCTGCCACTTCCCTCACCCTACCCTGTAAATGCCTATTTGCATCTCGGCATCAAAATAATCATTAAGCATTGCATAGAGACACAAGAACATAAGAACGGCTATACTGGGTCAGACCAAAGGTCCATCTAGCCCGGTAAACTGTCTTCCAACGGTGGCCAATGCCAGGTGCCCCAGAGGGAATGAAGAGAATAGGGAATCATCAAGCGATCCATCCCCTGTTGCCCATTCCCAGCTTCTGGCGAACAGAGGCTCAGGACAAACTAAACTCTCTCACACATACACAATTGCCAAGGAGAGTGAAAACCTCTCTCTTAGGATGGTGCAACAGAGGAAGGATGGTCCAGTGGTTACACCACTTGCCTAGGATTTGGGAACCTTGGATTTAACTCTCTACTCTGCCACACACTTCCCATGTAAGCTTGGGCAAGTCACGTAATCTCTCTGTGTCTTGGTTCCCCATGTATTAACAGGAATGTTGTAAGCAAGACATGAGAAGTCATTCTTCCGCTCTACTCCGCGCTGCTTAGGCCTCAACTGGAGTATTGTGTCCAGTTCTGGGCGCCACATTTCAGCAAAGACGTGAACAAACTCGAGAAAGCCCAGAGAAGAGCAACAAAAATGATTAAAGGTCTAGAAAACATCACCTATGAGGGAAGATTGAAAAAATTGGGTTTGTTTAGTCTGGAAAAGAGAAGACCGAGAGGGGACGTGTAACAGTTTTCAAGTATGTAAAAGGTTGTTACAAGGAGGAGGGAGAAAAACAGTTCTTAACCTCTGAGGACAGGACAAGAAGCAACGGGCTTAAATTGCAGCAAGTGAGATTTAGGTTGGACATTAGGAAAAACTTCCTAACTGTCAGGGTCTTTAAGCACTGGAATAAATTGCCTGGTGAGATTGTGGAATCTCCATCACTGGAGATTGTTAAGAGCAGGTTAGACAAACACCTGTCCAGAATGGTCTAGATAATACTTAGTCCTGCCATGAATGCAGGGGCCTGGACTAGATGACCTCTTGATTCTGGTTCACACTGGAGAATCCGGGACAGAACCCAGGAGTCCTGACTGCCAGGTCCCAGCTATAAACTGGAGCATCAGGGCCCCAGCTCCCATTACGCAGGCTGAGCCTGCCAAGATGTCATCTTCCTTCCTTCCTGCCAGAGACAGACTCAGCTGAGTGAGCGCTCCTTCTTTTCCAAACCATCATCGCTCAGGCTACATAATTCAGCAGAGAGGAAATGGAAGGGCATGTGACAGGAAGAGCAAAACAAGGCAGGGGAAAAGAGGGAGGAATTGTGCCCATGTCTGTCTGGATGGAGAGATCCAGACGGGGGCATGGGGGATGGGAGAGCAAAAGCCACAAGACCAGAGAATGCTGGCACTAAAGGCGACATTTGTCTACGGATCAGAGCAGACTGAGACCCGGGAGTCCTGGTGTCTGTTCCTAATTCTTGAGGGAGTTCAGTCTGGGGCTTATAGTTGAGAACCAGCAGTCAGGACTCCTGGGTTCTGCTCTTCGATCTTGCAGCCTGAAGTTTTGGTCTAACTGGGTCCTGGCAGGGGAGGACTGCTTGGTTCTGTTCCTTGCAGTAGACAAAAGCCTGGCTTGGTGCTTGCAGCTGAGGACCAGGAGCTGTAGGCTCTGTTCTTGGTTCTGCCACTGCCCCATTGTGTGACTTTGGGAGAATCTTTTCCTTTCTCTGTATGCTCCGGTTCCCCCCATGGATAAAATAGGGATTATCGCTGATTCAGGGGCTGAGGCTCAGTTTATTAGCTGGTGGTTGCAAAGCACTTTGAGATCCTCAGATGGCCTGTGATGGGATATTAGATGAGGTGGGATCTGAGTTACTACAGAGAATTCTTTCCTGGGTGTCTGGCTGGTGAGTCTTGCCCACATGCTCAGGGCTTAGCTGATCGCCATATTTAGGATCGAGAAGGAATTTTCCTCCAGGGCAGATTGGCAGAGGCCCTGGGGGGTTTTTCGCCTTCCTCTGCAGCGTGGGGCATGGGTCACTTGCTGGAGGATTCTCCACACCTTGAAGTCTCTAAACCATGATTTGAGGACTTCAGTAGCTCAGACATAGGTTAGGGGTTTGTTACAGGAGTGGGTGGGTGAGATTCTGTGGCCTGCATTGTGCAGGAGGTCTGACTAGACGATCATAATGGTCCCTTCTGACCTTAAAGTCTGTGACTCTATGAAAGGTGCACGAGAAGGTCAAATTCTCAGTGTTACTAGCAGGCTCTCCAAGGGGGAGCCTCTACTTAAGACAGAAGAGATCAGCCCTAGGGGCAGGGGAACCAAAGGCCTTTCACAACAGACTTCAGACAACAGCAGCGGCACCAGTTCGGCAATGAGCCTCCTGGTCTGGGTAGACAGTCCCCCCCCCCCCCGATCATTGCATCACCCTCCTCTCCACCGCAGGGGGATCAAGGCTCTAACCGCAGAAGAAGTGGGGGGGCAGAGTTGCCATGGAAACTCAGCAAAGACATAAATAAGCAAAGCATCTCAGGGAAGGAGGGAGGATGCCGAGAGCTGCAGATTTCTCTCCTTTCGTGTTTTTTATGCAACACAGAATATTCAGAACTCTCTCGCTCTAGGCCTGTAGCATCGATTTACTAGTACAGAGCCAGATCCTCAGCTGGGAACGATCAGCAGCTCTTGGATTAAGTCAATGGAGCTAGGCGGACTCCCATCTGCTGAGGATCCAGCCCATATAGCTGAAGAAGAGCTTCAAAGCTTGTCTCTTTCACCAACGGAAGTTAGTCCAATAAAAGATATTACCTCCCCCGCCTTGTCTGTCTAATATCCTGGGACCAATGCAGTTACAACAACATTGCAAACCATGACATCCAGTGATACCTGATGTAGTAGCAGGGCTCTCAAAGCACTTTACAAAGGTCAGTTGGTTAAGGGTACTGACCTATGACATGTTACAGACCATGAGGGCTTCTCGCCCTATTTAACAGATGGGGAAACTGAGGCACAAAGCAGGCAAATGACTTGCTCAAAGTGATACAGCAACTGAGTGGCAGTTAGGAACAGAGGGCAGAAGACCATGCTGTCCTCCAGTATCATTATAGTTGAAGCAAAGCAGGAAAGCTGGATTCGATTCCCAGCTCCGCAACCGCTTCATTGTGTGACCTTGGACAAGTCACTGCAATTCTGCAGCCCAGATCCTCAACTGGCATAAATCAGCGTAGCTCCATGCATTTCAATGGAATTGCACTGACTTACATACACCAGCTGAGAGGCCAGCCCTCTGTGCCTCAGTTTCCCATCTGTAAAATGAAGACCACAGTCCTACCTCACAGGGGAGGAGGGGTTCTAAAACTTAATGAATTAACGCTGACAAAGCCCTTTGAGATCAGTGGTTGAAAACACAATACAATAGTGCTAAGTATTAATCAGGAACAGATGAGCAGAGCAAATAGGTTCACAGCTCTTTTGACCATGCAAAGAGCAGCTTCCCTGCAGCCGCTTGTTTTCTCCCTTAACTAAACTGGACCCTCTTGTAAATGGTCAAAGATTTTAATCTTTGCCTCTCTCCCACACACATATACACACACACACATGCAGCATAAACACAGACGTCTAATATAAATTTTCCATGACACAATTAAGAAAGTTCATATCAACAACTATTTCCTCTGGGGCACTTGCAAAAATCATAATAAAACAACAGAAACCGACTGAAATGGAAACTTCAATTAGAAAACACAGAGTGCTGGTTTACGATTTTCTCTCTCTCTAGCCCCCCGTGTCCTGAATGAACTCACAGTCGTGTGGGCAAACAGGAGGATCATAACAACGTCTACTGCGGCGGAGATCACATTCCAAACTCTGTATGGAGAACAGACATTTGGACTGGCAGTGTGGCCTAGCAGATAGGGCACTGCACTGGAAGTCTGGATGCCTGGTTCTATTTCACTGAACTTGAGTAAGTCGTTTCTTCCTATGCCTCTGTTTCTCGTGGTGCCCTCGTCTTGTCTTGTCTAACTGAAGTGTAAGCCTCCAAAGTACGAATCGCCAGTTACTGTGTGTGTGCTCGGTGCCTACCACGATATGCTATTGTAATCAAAATAATAACCAGAGTGATTTGTGCGCTATCAGTACCCAGCAATGTTGAAATGCAGCCTCATCTGGGATGGAGGACAACCGCCAACAGAAATTCACTGCACAGCAGAAGAGATGGGGCAAAGGGACAACAGGGCGAACCACAGCTCCTTGGGAACATGCTGTGGGATCTTTAACCTCTGTGGGGAAGAAACAGGACGTTGGTTTTGAAGATCCCCTCTGAAAGATCCCACACGCACACTAAACAGCATGGAGTCCCCTGGTATCTGGCTCACAAGGGAAAAGCGGTGAGTCAGCACCACCAGGATGGGAACCTGGGAAAGATCATCCTGGGCTGAAAAATTCCAAGGAGGTGGAAACCTCGGGAGGGTCGAGCTCGCTGACACTGGCAGCAGTGGTGGGAAGAGTGTCGGTGTTTTAACCGCTAAGGGCCAGATGTTCCCGTGGTCAGCACCCACAATCGCCTGGATTTGGGAAAGAGCTCAGCTCCCATCTAGGGCGCCACAGTATGTGGGCGGATCTTCCAAAGAGCCGGGCACTTTGGGTACCAACATCTGTTCAGGACCTGGCTGTCAGCATCCTACCAGGAGCGCTGAGCGTTGGAAAATCAGGCCCTCATTTAGGTGCCTAAAGGCTGAGTTCAGGTCCAGAGGAGCCTCCAAGGTATTTAGGCACCTAATTCCCATTGAAGCACCTGAACACCTTGGAGGATCTAGGCCCGAGCTCTTCGGATTTGGATGTGCTGGGTTCAGCCAGCGGGAGAGTTCCTGAAAGTCGGCAGCAGGAGGGTCCCCGGGGAATCAGGAAAGTGGGACAGCTGCTGTGCAGACTGCATGGCAGCTGCTTTCCCCTCTGCACAGCCTCGGGGGATGCCAAGGGGTTTTTATTGACCTTCTCCTATTAACAACCTCATTAATGAACCCTGCCACCAAGTTCTATTCCCCCTGCCTCTCCCCCCCCAACACAGCAACTGGCCTCCGCATCAGGAATCTCTCCCCTCCCAGCAGCTGCCAGCTGCAGGGAATAAACAGTCGGATATAAGTGACAAGTCACTTCCTCCCCACCAGGGCGTAGCCAGACGGAAAGCGCCCCCTCCCCAGACACACACACTGGCAGGGAGCACAATGGAAGGAGTGGGGCTGGGGGAATAGTCCGCCCAGAACATGGGGCTGCCAGCCACACCTATGAGCCTGGGCGTGTCCTACTATGGGGGGGGGGGCGCCTATCAAGCTCCATTCTCATCTGTCTCCCCTCCCCCTGTTTTATGTCTGTTCCACATCCCCCCCACCCTCCTTGTCTGTCTCCCACCTCCTTGTCATCTGTCTCTCTCCCCGCTTCCTAGTTGCCATCTCCCCCTCTTTGATGTGAAAATGGGGCAGGAGGGGTAGGGAGCCCAAGAAACATGAGCTTCCCCTTCCCTGGGGGCTCAGAACCAGAGGCAGCAGAGAGAGACACCCTACGACTCACTTTCGCACACACACCCCGCCAGTGCCGCTGGTGACATGGGGCGGGGAACGTGGGGGGCTGGGGAAGGGCAGGCCTGGAAAGGAGAAGGAGACGCAGGCACCCCCACTCGAGACATCACACATGGTTTGTCGGAGCTCAGATACTACGGTGATGGGCACCAGTGTGAGAACTCTGACAGACAGACATCGGGGTACCTACAGTGACAGACAGACACCATTCCGGACAGGACGCCCCCTCCCTAATGCTTAGCCTCTCCCTGTGATCGCCGTGTCTCTGTCCCCTCTCACCTCGCATCCCCCAACCTCACCCAGATCACAACAAGGTGAGGCAGCTGCATTTTATTTTCAATCCGAACACCCCAATCTCTGCCCCAACGTTGTTTCACCACCCACCCGTGCTCCATAAACCGCCCCCGTTCCACAGCCTGGGATGGAAGCTCTGGGAGCCTCCTCCACCATGCACATCCACACAGGCTGCTGGCTGTGCATGAAGCTCTGGGAGCTGCAGTCCCAGGAGGGATCGATGCCTCCGACTGAATTTTCCGCCCCCAGCAAACATTGCTGAACGCTGCAGGTGGGAGAGGAACGGGACCTAGCAAAGCAGACCTGCTGGTGGCAGTCGGGGGAAGAGTGGCCACATTTCAGCAGGCAGCCAGTGCTCTCTTGGGGGGTGGGAGTGGGTCACTGGCATTGGGGTGCACAGGGTGGAGTGCACCATAGTATAGGGTTGTGATAATGGGAGTGATGTTATTAATAGCATCACTAAAAACCAAAAGCCCAGCGTTCACTCTCAGCAACACCGGCACCTCCCCGCAAGAGTGGATGGTTCAGACACAGGACTCCTGGGTTCCATCCCCAGCTCTGTGCTGACTCTCACTGATCAGAGGGGAAGTCACTTCATGGCAAAGTGCCTCTTCCCCCCAGCAGTAAAATGGGAATAGCAGGCCCCTGGATGGTATGTAAGGGCCACTGCTGCCCTCCTCTGGACCGAATTAGAGAAGTTCAACTGTGTGTCATTGGCCATGTATTGCTAGCACCTTGTGGAGGTTCTTCCCTAGACAGTAGACATCTGTAAGCACCAGTGACATTAACATCCATGATTCCATAGCCCTGTTCATCCTGAAGGTTTCCCAAAGCTCCTTACATACCGTGAATGCACACAGGAGCCCCATACCCATTACTGAAATGCAGCCACCTCTGGGATGGAACACAGCAGCGGGTAAACTACCCAAAGTAACAACAAATGCTGCGTACTGCTGAGACGGCCAGGAAATCTAAGCGAGGCTGGACATAGTTGCCCAGTTGGATTATAAGCGCAAGCATCAGCGGATGGGCCACTATCTGCAGACATGAATTCTATTCCAGTGGCCTGCTGCCAGGTGACCTTGGGCAAGTCATTTCCCTGACCTGTGCCTCAGTTTCCCCTCCTGCCCTGGGTCTGTCTTGTCTATTTACACAGTAAGCTCATTGAGGCAGGTGCCTCTGTGTGCAGCACCTCACACAACAGCGCCCTGATCTCAGTGCGCGGCCTCTAGGAGCTCCTGTGATACCAATACTGACGAAACACTGACGTCACTTCCTTGCTTTGGGCCAGTCCCTTCCCACCCCACAACCCTGCACCCAGGGGAGACAATCCAGTTAGGCAGGAGTCAGGAAGAGCAACACAACCAGGGCCTGCTGTTTAGAACGATTTACACCCTCCAAGGGACTGCAAGTAAGGCAGACCTCTGACGTACCCCACCCACGCCCCCACGCAAGGGCAAGTCTCTGGAGACTTCTTTTACCCTCTTTCCCCACAAAACCAGATGCACTAGTGTGGGATGGGGGCGGGAAATGCCAGCCCAGCCAGCCCCAGCCCCATCCTCCCTTGAGACCCTTTTCAGGAAACTTCAGCACCGTATTTCAAACATGAGGAACAATCCAATCTGATCTTGAGCCCTTCCTGGAGCCCAGTCAATGGGGACTGCCCTAGACTGCATGGAAGAGGGAGCAGGGAGTCTTCCCAAATGCCACCTGCTCACATTTTCCATCGGTGAATGCAAGCCCCAGCGCCCCCTCTTCCCATCCTTCTCCAAGACGGGAAATGAGATCACATCCTGGCCATCAATTAGCAGGCTAATCCCACAATGGACAAACTCCCTCCTCCCTGACAACCAGTCCTCGCTTCCCCATACCAGCATGGGACCTCCAGATACAGAGCCACAAACACATGGTGGGAAGTGCCTGGCCCTCTGGGAGATCCCTGTGCTGTACCAGGCTGATATATAGAACCCCTTCCTCTTTTCAATTCATGCGAATCCAGGAACTTTGTGGTCATGGCTGTGGAGAGGCAGCATTGCCTAGTAATTAGAGCAGGAGTCTCAGAATTAGGACCCTGTGGTTCTATTCCCAGCTCTGTAAGGTATGCAGCCTAGTGACTGGGGAGCGGGGGGGGGGGGGGGCTGGGAATCAGGACTCCTGGGTTCTTGCCCTGTGAGTGGGAGTGGGAGCTAATAATTGTGCAGGACTCCTGGGTTCTATTCCAGACTCAGCCACTGCCTCACTGTGAGACCTTGGGTGAGCTTCTGCCCTGCTTTGTGCCTCGGTTTCCCCATCTCTAAAAGTGAGGAAACCCTCCCCTCCCCTTTATAAACACACTTTGGGATCCCCAGCTGAGAGGTGACCTGGTCAGTCACACTAGAGGACCCCAGTGACCTTTCTGGCCTTGGAATTCACATCCAAGCCGATTTGACTGTTAATTATCTCCCAGGCTAGCAGACTTCTGATGCGTGCAGGCTGGGCGGGTCTGGGCTGCAACCTGAAAGTAGCTCAAGGGCCAGGCTGTGCAACACGGGCGATGCCCCGGGACCCCTTCCACACTCAGAAGAAGTGGGAGACTAACAGCCCCTCACCCCCATCTCCCCGATCGGCACGTGGCTTGGGGACTGAAGCAGCTTTATAGGGTGTGGGGTTGGTGGACTTCAAAGTGGCGTCCCACTGAATTTCCAAGCTATGAAATCCCAATATGGGCATGGAAAATAGAGTAGGTATAACTGGCTCGGAAAGCTGTGCAGGGAGCTGGGTTGGGAGCTGTCGTTACAAAGGAGAGTTACTTGCGGTTCGAATCTCTTTTCCCCAAACACCTATCACTGTAGCCAGTCTGGGGACATGTCCCCATCAGGGGGCGAGATGCAGCTATAGCAAGGAATGCCTTTGAGCTCCTAATGGATCTGTCCCATCTGGACCTGCTCCTGCAAGACGTTTAGGGTGACCAGACAGCAAATGTGAAAAATTGGGACGGGGGTGGGGAGTAATAGGGGCCTATATAAGAAAAAGACCCAAAAATCGGGACTGTCCCTATAAAACTGGGACATCTGGTAACTCTAAAGACATTGGACCTCTTGGGTGCCTATGAGCATCCAGACAGTCACCTCTCCGGTGCTCTACTCCCTGCAGGAAGGGGCTAGACCGGGAGGATGAGACCCAGTGGCTCACGTTTCCCAGAGCTGCCACCCCAGCACAGGTGGGTGGGAGACTCCGATCACAAAAGGGCACGTTCCCACTTCCCAGCTCAGAGCCTCACCCTAAACCAGGGCCACCCGGGGGGGGGGGGCGGGCAAGTGGGGCAATTCACCCCAGGCCCTGCAGGGACCCCCACGAGAATATAGTATTCTATAGTATTGCCACTTTTTTTTATGGAAGGGCCCCCTGAATCCTCTGGGCGGCTCTGCCCTGAACCACTCCCCCACCCCACACCCACTCTCATGAGCACTTCAGTGTAGATCGCAGCAGCGTAAACCCTCCTCCACCTCTGCCTCTTGCAGCTCAGAACATCCCAGGGCCCCTCTGAGCCAAGCGCCAGGGAGACCCCAGAGCAGAAATACAAGACATACACAGTTTGGATTCAAGTCAAGATCTGAATCCAAGGTTTTGTTACAGCCCACTGGACACGTGGGGGTGCTGGGCATACAGCTGCGGGTGCTGGGAATGCCTGGAATGGAATCGAGGGGAGTCCAGGCAACGCCTCCCGGAGCCTGTCTTCCCCACAGGAGGGAGGGAGGAGGAAGCTGGAGGGTTTCTCCTCGGCGAGGACACTGTGGGCGGCGAGGGACGGAGTCAGGGTCCCTGATGCCAGGCACTGAGCAGGGCCAGGGTGCCAGGCAGGGAGCGCGGGAAGAAGGGGTGGGGAACAGCTGACACTCGCATTCCGTGGAGAGAAAGAGAAAGGGCCCCCTCTAGTGAGGGCTCGTGTGAACTGCCAGCCAGTGGGGGGCGGGGGGGCTGGGATGGGAGGGGGATCCTAGTTATTCGACTGGCACCTGGGGGATGGTTTAAGGCCATCTCCTTTCACTGGCTTTCCTCCAGGGCTGCATTTGGCCTCAGCAGTCTGTTTGTTTTCTTCCAAATCCTCTCCCCCTTCTCCTTTTATTTGCAGTGAATTTTCTCTTGGGGGCCAGCAAGAGACTGAACCTCTGGGGGGAATAAAACCAGAGTTCCTGCCATCGGGGAGGCCCCTGCTGTCTCAGCAGGAGGTCCTCAGGGGATGGGAGTGTTGTCTGGCACAGCACCCCGCGTGGTGGAGGGGACACACCCAGCACATGGTTACCCAGTGGGGCTTTTTGCTGCTTTGACCCTGAATGTTGATTCCTCTCTGCTGATTGGTTGTTCCCTTCCACCCCCACCCCCCACAGTCTGTCTGCTTCAGACTCACTCCTCCCTGCCCGCTCCCTTTTGCTGCCCCCAGCCCTTCATTCCCACCCACCTCCATCACCAACTAATTCCGATGCCACAAACCCCTCCCACAAATCAAAGGGAAACAAGCCAACATGACATGAGGGCTGCAGCCAGTCACATTCTTCCCTCTGCTTGTATGTTAGATCCTGTCCCCCTCAGCCCTGGTCTGTCCCGTCCGTTTAGGTTGTAAGCCTTGTGGGGCAGGGACTGCCTCTCAGACCACGTCTCGACTAGGAAGGCCTTGCCAATGTAGTTATACCAGTATACTAGCCCAGCAAAGCGCTCCTGGTGCGGACACAGCTTATACCAGCCAAACCAGAATGGGCAAAAGCACATGCTGATATTAGCTGCATCCACACTAGTGGCTTTTCCCAGCACACCTGTGTCAGCCAGGGATCATCCACCTCTTCACACCCCGACCCACATAACTACAATGGCAGAAGTCTGTAGTGTATGGACATACTCTGCTCGGAGCCCACACAAGCCCTGATCTCCAATCCCTAGGATTCCTAGGCCCTATGGAAAATAGGCAAATAGTTAATACGAACAACAGCAGCATGCACAGCTCGGGTCCCAAGGGCTGGGAAGCCTGCAGCTCTCCCCCACCTCTGCTCCTATAGCGAAGGTGGTCGTGGCTAGTCAAGATCAGAAACTCCTGTTCCGCTGGGAGCTCTACAGAGCAAGAGGCAGTTCCTGTCTCAAAGCACTTACAGTCGAAACAGATAAAAAAGGTCATAGAAGGATTATTAGCTCCATTTTACAGATGGGGAACTGAGACCCAGAGAAATTGAAGGCAGATTTTCTAAAGAGCTCAGCTCTCATCTAGGCACCTAAGATTTGAGGGGGGGGAGGAAAAGTAGGGGGGACCTCAGTGTGACAAACTGGGAATGTTCTTAATGTTTTTTCTGAATACTGTGTCGGTGCCTCAGTGTCCCCATGGCAGTTCTTAAGTATCTGGCAGAGCAAAGGGCCAGTGCACCTAAATGCCGGGCACTCTGTCTCCTAGCAACTGATGGCCTGGGCCCCTCCTCTGCAAAGGTGCCAACTGAAGGTGTTGGAGACAAAGGGATCAGGTGACCTCCTGGCCCGGGAAAGGAGCTGAGCAGAGAGGAGGGGCTGGAGGGGGTGGTTAGTCTGGAGCTAGCTGGGGACGAGGAGTGAAGTGCAGACCTAGGGGTCCGGCTCACTGCCCCCCAGAATGGACCCGGCCGAGGGGTCTGGTTCGCTGTATCTACAAGCTCTGTTTTAGACCCTGTTCCTGTCATCGAATAAACCTCTGTTTTGCTGGCTTAGTGGGGAGCAGTTCCAGAGCATCGCCCGGGGACTCCGTGACACTCAGTACCCAATGTGCTGAGCTCGTTTGAACATCTGGACACTTACTGAAGTGTCAAAGCAGTGTTAGGCACTTGTGCACATTCTGGTCCGTGGGCACTAAACCTGAAAGAATTCTTTAAAATCTCAGGCCTTGCCTAGGCAACAAATGCTTTGCCAGTACAGCTGCCCCATCAGCGCTCCCCAGCGTATGCTGACAGTGACCGTCCTTCTGGTAGAATAACACCCCCTCCCCGAATGACATTAGCGATCCTGAACAAAGCTCTCTTCTGGCAGCAGCATCTGCTCTGGGGGTTCTGTGGGCAGAGCTACCTCAGCTGGGGTGTGGTTTTTTTCACACTCTTCACTGGCATAGCTACACCAACAAAACTGTGTAGGGTGAGCCTGGCCTCAGTTACCAGCTAAACTAGGCAAATGTTGCAAGATAAATTTCACTTTTACTTCTGTTCAGTTTCTTTTTCGGACTCTCCTGCACTATACTGGGGGTAGCAATACTTGAATGTAGGGCCTGAGAACCTGGAAAGGAAATTGACTAGAAGCAATAATGAAACCAAACAGCTCATCTTGGGTTGAAAACTTGGCTTGTTCAAACTAAACAAAAACCGCTGACCCTGGATTTTTAATATTTTAATGACTATTGTTGAAAATGAAGAAAAACAAAACAAAGCCCATCATGATACCGACACTTTTATACCAGCGTAGCAGCGTCCACACTAGAGGCAACAACAATTGAGGTGTTTCAGTAGAAAAATCACTCCCCCGATCGGCTTTAAATCCGTACAAAAACTACGTGTGGAGCAGACCTTAGCGGGGAAACCAGCCCTTAAACCAGATTCTCCATTGCCCCATAGTCATACACCCCATTTATAACAATCTGCACCTGCTTTGCACCAGAATAAACAGCTCCACAAGGTTAACCAGTTGAGGCCAAGCCCAGGTGCGGGAGGTATATAGGGTGCGTTAATAAAAACTACCCGTGCCTCATCTCTCCTAGGATTTTGCAGGGAGCTAGGTACGACAGCATGAAAGCCACGCCTTTTTCATGGGAAGAGAAAGCCCTAGGTTCTCTGTGCAGTGATTTCCTCCTCGCACAAAGAAGGTGTAAAATGGCACCAGATCCGAATGGTAACCTTAGCCTTGCGATGCTTTCAGTACTGACACACGGCACAGGTCAGTGGACAGTCAGGCTCGTAGGGGGAGCATTTCAAAATTGCCTGCAGGATTTATTCATAGATTCATAGATTCCAAGGCCAAGAGAGACCACGCTGATCATCACATCTGGCCTCTTTTGTAACACAGGCCAGACACCTTCCCTGAAATAATTCCTGACTGAATTAGGGCAACTATTTTACAAAAAGATGGTTAGAGCACAACTCCCAGTGAACGTTGGCGGGGGGGGGCAGGGGACAGGCACGTTTTAACATCTCCGTCTGTAGGAACAGAATAAACTGTTCAACGCATTGGCTGTCTTAAGACATCGATTCAAGAAACAAAACGCATTTAAAAGAACGTCATGAAAATATTGGTCTGAAAAACTGCATGTGCACACGTGTGTGCAAGTGTGTAAAAGTGTAAGTGTAACATACACTAAATTTGGATCCAGCCTGTTTCTCCACAAACAGAGAAGTGCAGATTCTGCTCTCCTTTACATCAATCTGATACTATTTAACTCCACTGGGCCAGACTCTTAGCGGGTGTCAATCAGCTATACCGCGAATCTGTCACGTTGACTTTAATGGGGCTGATTTACAGTGACGTGACTGAGGCCAGAATCAGGCCCCTCGTGTGTGGTGAGCCCCGATCCTGCCATGCGCTTAAGTCAATGGGACTATTCCTGTGCTAAAAGTTAAGCTTGTGCTTCAGGGCAGGCAGGATCGGAACCAGAGTGCTCAGCTGGCAGAACCTCACCGGAAAAATATCCCCGTAGAGCCCGAAACAGGAGACGCGGATGGGTGTGACCCCCAAAACACCCGGAGGCAATTTGAGACAGCAAGGAAAGGGTTACCGTGGCTCCCTCCCCCCTCCCCACCCTCTTCTGCTCAGCTCAAGAGCTCAGCCCACATAGGTGGCTATGGGAAACTCGGATAAACAAGAGAAAACCTGGCTAGCAAAACCAGGGTCGGAGCTATGCTTGGCACCCGAGGGCTTGGAAGGCCAAATGGAAGTCTCTTAAAGGAACCACAGCGAGGGTCCTAATATGAAAAATCAATGAAGGCAGAAGCGGTCTGGGTGGGAGCGTCTTCCAGTGTTTTCTCCCTTCCCCCCAGCACAGTAACAGACACGCTGGGGAATGAAAGGCCAAGCCCAGCTGCTTTATGGGAGCGGGGAGGATTTGCTTACAGATTGGGGCATTCCTAAATGGAGGTGTTTTAGGGCTAAAGTGGCACCACCTTCCCATGTCACAGGGGGTGAACGGGGGACGCTCTGCAGGGACTCCAGGAGGACGGAGCCCTGGGGACGTCTGTTCACTCCCTGGCAGCCCCAGAGCCATTCCACAGCTGCCATCAGCCATTTCAATTATTAGCGAGAGACAACAAGCAGGCCCGGCTGGAGTCCAGTGCTCTCCCTGGCCGGGTTATATCACAGGATAACGCACCCCCAAGCTGTCCAATCGGCGCTTGCATGCCAAGCTGTTTGATCTCACTGCCTAAAATTAACACAGCCTGCTCCAGAAGAGCCTCAGCCAACCAGGGCAAAGGGAAGGCGCCGGGCAGCCCAATGGGGAACTGCCCTGCAACGCAGCTGGGTGGTGGGGAGGTTATTTTTCCACCCTGGAAAGCTGGCCCTGGGACACTTCCAACCGGCAGCAGGGGCACCGGGGAATTGTTAGGCTCTGAGCAAAGAGCAGCTGCAAAGGCCAATACTAGGGATTCTGTGAAGGTCCCAATTAGCCGACGCGCCTGGGCCGCACCAGGAACCAGGGTAATCGGGAGTCAACAGAAGAGCGAATTGGGCAGGTCTGGGGGTCCGGGTGCTACTGAATAGGCAAGAGCTGCCCTATTCGGACATGAGCACAGCAGATGCACTGATCTCTCAGGTTTAACCTGCAGCATCCCCTGCTATCCCAGTCCTGAGTTCTCCGAATAGCTCCGTCAATGTCCTTCCATCCCAGCCCACAGCCTGCCCTGCTGTTCCAGCCCTGGGCTTCTCTGGCCCTTCTACATCCCTGAACCCCATCTGCAGCTGTCCCTGGCCTCCTCCCACCTATCTCTGCTGACGATCCTCAGTCCTGACCCACGACCCCTGGGGCTCCAACCCAAAGCCCCTGTAGCACCTCAGACTTGACTGTACCCACACACATCCACTGTCACACAGTCCGCACTGGCAGGATCACATAGTCACACAAGGCAGGGACACGTGCTCACAACCATGCACACTCACACATGCACGCCTTCCCAGAGTGTCATACACTTGCACAGCTCCATCTACAAGCACACGCTGTACACAGGATTTCACCGACACACAGTGGGTGGACACGCATTCAGCACGCCACACACAGGCATGTACAGAGGGCCCCTATGCAGGAGTCATGCATGTGCTGCACATGCAGGCTCTCTATCCTCACACACACACACACCCTTCTCACACTCACTCTCACACACACACACCCTTCTCACACTCTCCTACCCCCTAAGGCTTTGTCTTCACTGGGGAAATAGGCATGTTTTTTAAACACGGGATCATCAATGTGTTAAAATCCTGGTGTATACGAGGCAAAGGGTGGTTTTAACACGTGTTTAGCTTGTCACGGTAAACCCTAGCAAGAACTCTAAATTCAGGCTGGGTTGTAGACATAGCAGTCTCAGATTTAATTCCCTGCACCACCACAGACTTCCTAGGTGACCCTGGGGAAGTTACTTAGCTGCTTAGTGCCTCAGTTTCCCCCTCTCTAAAATGAGGGTGTTAGCACTGCCCTTCCTAACAGGGGTGCTGGAAGGATAAATACATTAAAGATTGTGAGGTGCTCAGAGATTATGGTAACGGCAGCCATATAAGAATGATAGATAGATAGAAACAGTGTACAGTTAACTACCAGGGAGCACGGGGTACCAGAAGGGCAGGCTGGGTAGAGAACAGAGCAGTGAAGGCCTGGAGAGCTGAGAAGCTGAACCACTGACAATACACACACCTGCCTTCAGGGTGTGGGAAGGAGATTCTAAGGCTGCCCAGACTACATCATCATTACGTTGGCCCACAGAACAGGCTGTCAGGAGAATGCAGCAAAAAAATCCATCATCAAAATTAATCCTCAATGAATTGTTCATCAGCAAGTATTTGCCACCAGGTGCTACAGTGTGTGCATGTGTGTTGGGGCGTGGGAGGGAGGGGAACCAAGGGGATCTTACCCGGATGTACTAAAATAAACGTTACTGTAGATTCAGGTCCAGACGTGCCATGAAACGCACAGGCCTCTGAGGCTAAGGAGCCTGCCCTATCAGTACTGAACAGCTCATTTATCAGTGCTAGTGTTAAATGCAAAAGTGGCTGCATTTCAGTGGGAGGTGAAGAGAGAACTCACACCAAGAGAATCAGCCGATCAATAAAGTACACAGAAGGTGTGCGGCAGGGAGGGGGAATTTGGCAGAAGTGGGAGAGAGAGGTAGAGAGAATCTGATATGTTTGGGCAGCATCCAGCAGAAGGGGGCTCCAACCTGGTTTCCCCCTTTAGGCACTACTGCAATGTAAGAGTTAAATAAGGATCACAACACGAGAGAGCATGGGAAACTTTGACTGATGTGCACTATGTACCTGTCAGTCATTATTGTCATAATCATTCAGAGCCATCACTCACTCCCTTCTGCGAATATGAAAATTCACAACCGATAACACCAGAACCGACTGATTGGCTTTGCTGCTACAGGCAAGAAGCACAGCCCAGGGCAAGGCAATCCAGCAAACCAGGAATGTTAGAGACGTCCTCCGGCCGAAGGCGGCTGGGACTCAGACCCTCTGGTTCTGGAGAAATTCTGACATTTTGGTTTGGTTCCGAATCAGAAGGGAAACGGGCAATTTCAACATTTCCTGGAAAATGGAACTATCCAAAAACGTGACTGCAAAACCATTTCATATAGGAAAAAAATGCAACATTTCATGCTGAAGCCAATTTTGAGTGCAATCAAGACGGGTCCATGCGACGTTTCGGTTTTGACAACACTGCGTTTTCTGATGGAAAATTTTCATCAGAAAACTTCCAACCAGGTTTACCTACTAGACACCATCTAGCCCACATTCACCCTCTACAATTACACTTGGAAGAATTAGATTTTTATCAAGAAATGTCAGTTTTGCCAAACACCCCCCAACACCCCAAGGAATAAATATTTCCAGCACTAATACCTGATATTCACAGAGGGGCAATGGAAGAAGAATCCAACTTGAAAACTTGAGCTTGACTTAAGGCTATTTACGTCGTCTCTTTTGGCACACAACGCTTGCAATTGGGGTTATAAAGCTTTAACTTTTGTAATTTTAAGGTCGGCTGCCATTAATTTTGCCTGACTCTCCTCTGCTGCCTGGGGAAATTTAAATCAATCAAAATAAAAAAATGCTTAAAGATAAACACCGATATTATCGGTCAAAATCGAATTCTGCCCAGTCGACCTACCTGAAGGGGAGCTCTGTGGGGCTCGAACGCTCATCTCTCTCACCAACAGAAGTTGGTCCAATAAAATATATCACCTCACCCACCTTGCCTCTCTCCTATCCTGGGACCAACACGGCTACAACCACACGGCAAGCCTATCTACCGTCCTGTTCTCTGCATCTAGCTTTCAATGTTCCAGGTGATAGTGATTTTTCACTTTAGCACATAATTCCTGCCTCCGTCTTAGGGGTTTATGTGGCTGCCGTGGCCTCATCCCACTCACTGGCAGGCATTTTTCCTGATATTCAGCCTGAGTTCATCTAGCAGCCCCAATCCTGGCACAGGGTTCCACTGTGCTAGGCTCCGTACAACCACGGACAGTCCCTGCCTTGCCCCTGTTACAATCTGAATTTTCCTTTTCTTAACTGTCTCCTGTTTCTCCCAGTTCCAGGCCCCCAGAGAGCAATTCTGCCCAAAGCCTCTCCTTCCAGATGGGTCTGGTGAGACAAGCCCAGCCCTGGGGACAATGGAGCCCTGGGTTCTAATGCCGCTGAGCCACTGGATATATTTGACAAGTATCAGGGGTTACCGTGTTAGTCTGTAGCCACAAAAACAACAAGGAGCCTGGTGACACTTTAAAGACTAACAGATTTATTTGGAAATCTGAAGAAGTGGGTTTTTTACCCACTAAAAATTATGCCCAAATAAATCTTTTAAGGTGCCAGCGGACTCCTTGTTGTTTGTATGCATTTGGGCATGTCACTTCCCCACTCTGTGCCTTGGTCTTGTCACATGAGAAGAAGGATGCTGATCTACCTCACAGGGGTGCTGTGGGGCTTGGGGCCGAGATTTTTAAGGGAGCCTAAGGGGGTTAGACACCCAATTAACTGGGGGCTGGAATTCCCTTAGGCCTTTTTCAAAACCCTACCTTAAATCGTGAGCACTTTGAGATCCCTGGATGGGAGTGCCAGGAGCCCAAGATTCACTGCGTAGATGAGCTGAAGCAGGCATCGTTCAGCCAAGCCAAGCCATACTGATTATGGGCTGGGTTCTGCTCTCAGTTACCCTGGCATAAGCGAGCCCACCCAACTTCCCGGTTTACACTGAGCGCAGAATCCAGGCCAGGGCTCAGCCTATCGTCCCTCACAGGCCAGCCCTTTCATCCATCCTCAGCCTGCTTGTCTGATCCCTGGGATAAGAGCCTGCTGCCCAGGCCCAACACTCACAGCCCTGAACGCCTCACCCCTGCCCTTCCCCTGTCATGGCGGACGCTTCGTCTCCCACCTAGTGGCTCCCAGAACCCCAGGGAGGGAAGCACAAACTTCTGCTTCCCACGTGGCGTGGGAAGTCTTGGCTATACCTGCGCCCAGGGAAAGCTGGGGTGCTAGCTGGGATATTTGGGGGGGGCTCCCAGTGACCTGGCCATGCCATAGCAGGACAATCGAGCAGAGCAGAATGGGAATATGAAGTGCAGCAATACAAGGGATTCCAACTGGCATGGGAGGGATTTGGGGGAGGGACATGCTTGGCCTGTGGATTCAGGTGGTGGGGGGAGAGGGGCAGCTTGCAGGAAAAGAGGGACAGTGGCAGACAGGGGCATGGCAGAGTGGGGTGCTGCTCTTTGGATTCAGGGAGGTGGGGTGGCGGTGTGTGGGGGGGTTACTATCCTTCAGATTCGGGTGGTGGGGGGCTCTGCTTTTGATTTCCCACCTTACAGCTTGTTCCAGCAGAGGGAAAGGTTCTCGGGATTCATTCAGCAAAGTGACATTCATGAGAAGACGGAGGGCCTGATGTTCCCCATCTGCTCCCCTCCAAACCCACACCTATATCCCCCACCCTGCCAGAAACCCAGAGATCCCACCCCACCCCCACCACGGAGATTCCCTGATGGCGGCTGCTCCCCCCGCCCCCAGCTTCCACGCAGAGACAGGCCAAGAGAGGCTCCTCCGATGCAGAGATCCTGCCGCAGCTGCCTCTCCCTTCCCACATCCCGCCCCCCTGCCCCCCACCCCACTGCCATAAAATGGTGGCGACTGCTCCCCCCAACCTGTCAGTGGGAAGTACCCCCACCCCCAGAGTCTGCTCCGTCACCCCACGGCGCGACGCCCCCTGGGGACAGCACAGATGGGAACTGGCTGGCTTTGGGCAGGGAGAGGGACCCCTGGTCCCGTTTGGCCGTGGGGCAGAACCTGGTGGTAGGTGCTTCTCTCCTTCAGTCTCCTCCCATGAGCCGCCAGAGACAGAGGCCAAAAATCAGTCTGAACGAGACCACAACCAGGAGCAACAAGTGCCGTGTACTGCAAAGAACTAACCCCAAGCAACCAAAGGGGGGGGGGGGAGAGTGTGCGCACGTTTGTGTATTGTGATGGCCTCCTTTCTAATCGCTGTGACCACGTTTCTACATGCAACAAGAACCTTTGTCTAAGGCGTGTGTGCATGTACATTACGACAGTCTCTGTCTCACGGTTCCCTGGGACGCCTGTAGAGGATGAGGGTCTCTGATGGGTGTGAACAGGCACATGCACCTGTGTGCAATGATCGTGAGGGTCTCTGGCCAGTGGTCTCAGAAGCCCACAAGGCCTCCCTGGTGCAGCATCCTCAATACTGGGGCATCTCGACAGGAAGTTTCCCTGGGTACCATGCTGACCATCCAGCTGTAATTCCCTGCATGGGGTCAGGCAGCCCTGGCGAGGTGAGACCAGGAGGGGCCACTCCGAAAACAGCTCTGCTCTCCTCCCCCACCCCTCCCTAGCCCCTCCAGGACAGAGAAACAAGTGGCGAATCGTGGTTCTCTGAAGCATCCCCTGTGCCACAGGACCCGCATAGGTCCGGCTAAGCAGCACCGTGACCCATGTAACTCACAGAATCCCTGGTCTGGACCATTCACCCAGAGACAAGCAGAGGGCACATGGCGGCTGCCCTCCTCCTCCACCAGGCTGGGATTTTGCTGGGCCCAGAAGCTGAGCTGGCAGCATGGGGATGTTTATACACCCCCGGGCAGGCAGCCCCCTTCCCAGTCATCCCTTCGCAGACACCTCACTCCCTCCCATTCCTCCCTACCCACCTCTCCCTAGACAAGCCCTCTCCATGTCCCCCCTCCCATCTCCTTCCATGCTCCCCCTTGATACCCCTCCCATACAACTCCCATGCCCTAGCACCTCCCACCTCCCTATACAAGCCCCACCTCCACTCCCCTCTCTGTACCCCACCCCTCCCTTCACTTCATACACGCCTTTTTTTTTTTATCATCATTGTAATAGTCTCTTTCTGCCACCCACCTGCTGTGTTCCCCCCACCAGGAGGGGTACCGGGGGGGAGGCAGGGGTTGGACCAAGCACCAGCCTCCTCACTAGACCCCAGGGTGGCAAAGCCAGCCTGGATGGCATACAAAAGCTAGAGATCAGAGTCCCCTTCTGTGCCCCCCCATGCTTGCCGTGCATTGCACCCCAGGCCCCTTGTACACAGCTCAGCACTCAGCCCTGGCATGGCTCTGACCTCACTCCACCCGATCCAGAGCCCCATCCAAGGCACGGACCCCACACCGAGCCCCACGCACAGAGCCCCACCCTATGCACAGACCCCAGACCCCCCCCGCAGACTCCCATGCACAGAGCCCCACCCCATGCACAGAACGTAGATCCCCATTCACAGAGACCCACCCTATGCACAGAATCCAGGACCCCACCCCAGGCACAAAATCCAAGATCCCACACCACACACAGAGCCCCACCCTACACACAGACCCCAGACCCCCATGCACAGAGCCCCACCCTATGCACAGACCTGAGACCCCCAGGCACAGACCCCAGACTCACACACACAGAGCCCCACCTTATGCAGACCCCAGAGGCCCACGCACAGAGCCCCACCCTATGCAGACCCCAGACCCAGGCTCCCTGCACAGAGCCCCCCACCCCATGCCTAGATCCCAGCCTCCACCCCTTACACAGACCCCCACCCCGCTCTGTTGTGTGCGCGAGCCTCCCCGGGAGGGGCCGCGAAGCCGCCCCCCGAGACCTCCCCGGCCGTGCCTCCTACCTGCTCCATGCTGCGCCCCTCAGCGCGCCCCCAGGCCAGGCGGCGGCGGCGGAGGGAGGACGGGGGGCAGCCCCCCGGCGCGATCCATGTGACTTTCCTCTGTCGGGTCCCCAGGAGCCGGCCCGGCTGCTGCGTCTGCTGCGAGCGCCCGTCCCCCCGCCGGGCGTGTGTCTGCCTGGCCCCCTCCCCGCGTCCCTCCCCTTCCCCTCCCCGGCTCATCCCGGCACAGCGGCCACAGGCTGCTCCGGCAGCCGCTCGGCAGGGTCATGTGAGCCATCGCCCCCAGCCCTGCTGCACAGCCCCATGCGCGCCCTGCAGCTGCCAGCCCCACACCTGGGCTTTCCCCCCCCCAGGGCTGCCCCCCATCCACCCTGCCCCTGCTGCACAGCCCCACACCTAGGTGCTGCACAGCCCCACACCTGGGTTCTCCCCACCCATCTGCCCTGCCCCTGCTGCACAGCCCCATGCACACCCTGCAGCTACCAGCCCCACACCTGGGCTTTCCCCTCCCTTGAGAGCTGGCCCCCCATCCACCCATGCCCCTGCAGGCTGCCATGCCTGCATCACCTGTCTCCTTCCCCCTCCACATCCTACGTGGCCCCTGCGCACAGCCCTATGCATGCCCTGCAAGCTGCCAGCCCCCACACCTGGGCTTTCCCCCCCCCAGGGCTGCCCCCCATCCACCCTGCCCCTGCTGTACAGCCCCGTGCATGCCCTGCAGCTGCCAGCCCCCCAACTGGGTGGCAGGACCCATGCCCCACCCATGCCCCACTGTCTGCTCCAGCTCCCCCATCCCGAAAACTTTGTGCCCCCTAGCAGCAGATCCTCCCCTTTTCCCTCTCCCTCCATGCTCCCTTGGTTACCGTTAGTTCCAGGCCCCCTTCCCTCCTGGCCTGGGGAGGGCTGGCCCGCCACCCAGCTGGTTGGCCGCTGTGGATTGTCCTCATGTGACACTCCCCAAGGCGGAATATTCCCAGAGCCGTGCCAGGGCCAGGAGCAGGAACTGCGAAAGCATCAAGGGAGACACCAATTTAACCCTCTCTGGGGCCAGAAGCCCACATCTCCCCCTCACCCCTTTCCCTGTCCCCCAGGCAGCAGGAGGGGTGCGCTGCTGGCAGGCTGGCGTGATCTAGGCCAGAGCCTCTCCCCGGGCCAAAGGCAACATTGTGGAGATAGGGAGGCTGAGCCCCAGTGTCTTGGGAGCAAGTCGCCTGCCCTGCCCTGGGCCAGTGGGCAATGCTGGGGGAAACTTAGGGGATACTGACTCAGAGAAGTCCCACAGCAGGGGAAAGGGGTGGGGGGATGTTTCTCTGTCCAGCTGTGTTGCCCTTTACTTGAGCTTTGCCAGGCATGCCTCAGATATGTAATTCCTCTTCCAAGCAGGGGTGTGGGTCAGTGTCACTCTCCCCATTTTTCAGGAGGGGAAACTGAGAGCAGACCCATGACTAGCCCAAGGCCACGCGCTGAGTCAGTGGCAGAGCTGGGGCTAAAAGCCAAGAATCCCAGCTCCCACTCCAAACCCAGGAACTCCTGGTTCCCTGCTGAGCCCCCTGTCCCCACATAAACCTTGGTCGCCTGGGGGGGATGGGGAGGGAGAGGAGTACGAACTTGGTTTCATGCCGATTGTCTGCAACACCAGCAATTATCCTCCATGAGTAATTTGTTTGCGGCGCATGGCATGGAAGTCATCAATCCCACTGCCGAGGAGTCGTAAATATTTGCTTGGTAGCAGCACCAGTGCCAGAAATATTTGTGTTATTTGGACATTCCCAAAAGTCACAAAAACTTGGTGCAAGCTTTGGCATCCAGTGGACGAGGACTCAAACGCCCTGGACTCTGCTCCTGGCTCTGACACTATCCTGCTATGCGACCATGGGAAAGTCACATCCCTGCTCCATGCCTTAGTTTCCCTTCCTTGCCCTTGGTGTCTATTTGGACTGCAAGCTCTCTGGGGCAAGGATGGTTTCTCATAGTTTGTAGAGCTCTGAGCACAACAGGGCCCTGATCTCGGTTAGGGCCTTCAGATAATACAAACACGGCCTCTGAAAGGGAAGCCGGAAAGTGAACACCAACCACCCTAGCCGAGGCTCCTAGAAAGGGTGAAGTTGGTAGGGTGGAGGGAAGTGCCAGGGAGAACTGATGCCACCATCAACCTTGGCTTTCTATCTTTACCCAGGGCCCCATCCGTATCAGAGTCAGTATGAGCCACAAGTGTTGCCATGTAGTTAGACACAGGGGCCTGGGAGGCAGGACTTCGGCGGTCTATTCCCTTTCTTGGGTGGGAGAGCGTCACAGAGGTTAAAGAGGAGGGCATGAGTCCGAACTTCCGTGTACTGCTCCTGTCTGTGATTTAGTGGCTAGATCTGGGGACTGGGCGGCGAGACTCTCGGGTTCTACTCCCAGCTCCAAGACGGAGTCCGGTCTAGTGCTCAGAGCAGGGAGAACAAAGTTGTGGGGAGGGATAGCTCAGTGGTTTGAGCATTGGCCTGCTAAACCCAGGTTGTGAGCTCAATCCTTGAGGAGGCCACTTAGGGATCTGGGGCAAAAATCAGTACTTGGTCCTGCTAGTGAAGGCAGGGGGCTGGACTCAATGACCTTTTGAGTCCCTTCCAGTTCTAGGAGATAGTTATATCTCCGATTATTCAACAAATGCCCAGTATCTCTTCCCCTCTCTGCAAGGAAGTGTCGTTGAGTGGTGAGAACACAGCCGGGGAAACAGAACTCCTGGGTTCTTATTGCTGGCTCGGTGTGTGACATTAGCAGGCAGTTGCCCCTCTGGAAAACAAACGCTCTCCCCCCGTGCAGGGGTGCTGTGAGACTTCATCAAGGAATGTGTGGAAAGGGCGTGCCAATAGGGTACAGGCCCAGAGCTACCCAGCTGCAGCGTGAGATGGGGACGAGGCAAACTCTTTTCAGAACTAGTCAGTTGATTTTTTCAGTCAACAAAGAGAGTCCCAGGCTGCTGGCATGTTGATTACTAGCCACAGCACCTGGGCACTGAGAGAGCAAGGTCCTTGCACAGGGATGCAGCCGTGAATCTGTGCCAAGCGTGCACCAGAAACTGAATCGGGGCTTTAACTCTGAGTGGCCGAAGTGAAGCCTGTCTGAAGCGACTAGATTGAAGGGCAAGGGGGAATTCTTGCTGGCCTGGAACATAGGGAAGAACCGTACTGGCTTCCTATGCCCACCTGGAATGGACTCTGGGCATGGCCATGGGGGAAGAACCAGTACTGGCTTGCTATGCCCAGCTGGAATGGGCTCTGGGCACGGCTGCAGGGGAAGAACCAGTACTGGATTTCTGTGCCCACCTGGAACGGGATCTGGGCACAGCCGCAGGGGAAGAACCAGTGGTGGATTTCTGGGCTGTTTGGAGTGATCTCTGGGTGCAACCCATGGCGTTCGAGTGGCTGCCAAATGCATTAGCAATGATGAGGCTTTTAAAGCAGAGCCCCCTGCCACCCGCCCCAGTGCTGGCACAGGAGCAGCTGCAGCGTGATGCAGAGTAAACAAGCCGAGTCTGCTGATTTGCTCTGAGCACGCTGGGCCATGTGGGCAGATGTGCTCCAACTGTACCCACCGCATTCCAGTCGGGAAAGGGCCTGAGCAGGCCCCACGTGAGAAGCCATGTGAAAGGCAGTTCTCGGCAGTGGGAAGTGCAGCTCTGCTAGCCTTTCCTGACCCTGGGGTGGGCTCCAGGACGGGTGCGACACCGATCACGGCGTCAGGAGGGAGGGAACAGGGATGCTGCCCCTCTGCACCACAAGGAAAGGGAGTGACAAACCCTATGTTCTCCCACACACAGGGTCTAACACACACGTATGTACGCTCACTCACACACTCTATGAAATGAGCCCAGACTGGACCAAGAGATCCAAACACTCCCAAGACGCAGGGAAGCCCGGCTTGGATTCTGATCTGATCCGGGCTTGGCTCTTTGCAGTCAGGGCTTGTTTGTAACTCAGATCCCCAGGATGGGAGAGCCTGGGGTCCAGCTGGCTGAATCTTCGCTATTTCCCTGCTGGCGGAGAGGCCCCAGCCCAAGTGCCCCTGTAGGCGGCTCAGAAGCATTGGCCATGCTGCTCTCCTTTGGTAATTTATTTTGTCGTTTCCCGGAGCTGTTCTAAGTGCTCATTTGGCAGGGGATTCTCTGCCAGGGCTCGGCCTTTGCAGTCACAGAGGTATGGGCAGAACCAGGGAATAGGACACAGCAAATTCCTCACGGGCACAGGCAAGCGTAACATCACAGGCCAAGTCAGTTCTAACTTTGCTTGACACGGGCCTGTGTTCTCCAGAGCCCAACCTGTCCTACACCACAGCAGACGGTGGCTGATATACAGATGCAGGAGCCAGAATGCCTGGGTTCACCTGGACTTGCACAAATCACATAGGCTGATCATTTTCAAAAGCAACCACTGAGTCGGAAAGAGGGGGCTCAAATTTTGAGGGAGTCCAGCCTGAGACACCTCGGGACTGATCTTCCCGAGCGTCCCATAGCCACAGATCTGAGCAAACCGGAAGACTGGCCCCTCTTCTGAACCATCAGGCTCTTCTGAAGCATCTCAGTTTGACCACCCAGAGGCAGTGGAAAATCTCAGCCAAGCTCAGAGGCATAAGCTAGGCTGGGCACTGGGCATTCACAGCAGCCCAGCGGCATCGGGACCTAAAACCCCTGCCTAGACAAAGCCTGAGATCAGAGCAGGTAGCGAGCGAGCATCAGGATTTCAGAGCAGGAGAGGAAGGCGGCTTTTGCCCGGGGACTGGGTGTGTGAGAAGGGGGATGCTTCACAGGACAGTCTAGGGATGGCTGCCCAAGCTCTGCAGTGCAACAGGGAGGCGATTATGCAGCGGGCATGTGCGGATGATAACACAGAGCAAAGGGAAGCCTATTAGATGCCGGCTGGAAGAATGCGGCTTTTGTCTCCCGGCTTATCTGGCTTTGAACCTCTCCAGGAAACGGGGAACTCTGCTGCTTCTGGATGCTAATGAGAGGTTAAAAATAAGATCGGAGCCAGGCAGCCATGTTGGCGTTTCTATCCGGTGGGGAGGGAGGGGAGAGGCCGGGCCGCGCCTCTGACAAAGGGGGCTTTTTTGCTTGTATGTGGGGAGGAAGGGGGCTGGAATCCAGGGAAGGCCAGTGGCTGCGATGCTGTGGGTAGAAAGGATCCTTCTAGGCACACATGGTGGGGACCAGCAGCTGTGAAGATGCCTCCTGCCCTGAGCCTAACACCCCCCACAGGATGCAGCAGCACCACATTTGGCTCTTCCTCCTTCCTTGGTGAGCAACACGGTTGCTCCTTCTCTCTAGCCACCAGCGAGGGCTGGGCATGGTCATGGACACACATCTGTGCGCCCCCAAGTGCCCGTGTGGCAGTCAAGGACAGCTGTTGGGAGGCTCCCGGGGCTTGGGGCAATAGAGCCTTCCCACTGCCACCTCCAGCCCCTAAGCGTCACCTCCCCAGCAGGCCAGGTCTCCAAGTACCTGCCCGCACAAGCATAAGAACTTGTGGTCCACTGGGGCTAGGACCATTTACACCAGCTGAAGATCTGCTCTTCTCGTCCTATGCCCAGGAGCCCGGACGCTCGCCCTACCAGAGTCACGGCAGCCCGCCTCTTCCAGCCACCTTTGAGCCTCCGTTGCTCTAGCTTCGGGTTCAGAACTGCCGCCCATCACCGGGGTATCTGGTCACGTTCCATGTTGCTAATAGCCACGCCCCTACGGGGACTAGGCAGATGCTTGCTTTTGGGGTGCTGCCTGGGCTAGGATGCTTTGCGGATGGGGTGAGGCAGCAAAGCTGTCTCGGAGGGGAAGATTTTACAGCCTTTCTGAAAGCCGGCCAGACATCAGCCTCTGGAAGGGAGGCGGGTGATCAGACAACTTCACCCTCTGCTCCCCTGGGCTGCAGGATGGGTCCCAGGACTGCGCCCGCCTGGGAGGTTCATGACTGGCGATGTGCTTTCCAGCTTCCTGGGATCCCAGCCCCCACTGGGGAGGACAGTTACGAGGTCCTGGCTGGTCCAGTTGACAACAGCTTGCAAAGCCTGGTGGGGCTGAGCCGGGCGAAGCCAAGCACTGTTAGCTCTGACACACGCTGCCTGCTATTAGTTACTGACTGCTGGGTCGCTTGCATGCTCCCTGGGGCGCTACAGGGTGGCTCACAAGGAGGGATTCTGTGTGGTCCCGCAACACAAACAGTAAATAAGAAGAATGCAGAGATTGCAGGCTTACCCCGGCGGGAGACAGTCCCCACTAGCTATTCCACTCATGGCACCGGTAGCCTCAGCGCATTGGCTCTCAGAGGTTTACCCCAGCTGTCCAGGCGCGCTCCAGAGTCACCAGGAGATGGCGGTAGCTATGTTGCAAAGGTGCCCTGTACAGGAGGTTGGTTTGTTATTAAATTGGGCAAGGGCCCTATCTCATCGGGCTTCACCAGGCCAGGTAAAGGAAGGCTGGGGGATGGGGATCTTTGTTTCTGCTTGTTTCTTACTTTAGGACCATCGGCTAAGTGCCCCAGAGCAGGGGTGGGGGGCCCTCCCTCCCTGTCACTGAGTGGCTGTGACTCTTTAACAGCAACAGCTTTTCTCCGAAACATCCATTAGGCATTGGAGTCGAGGCAGCCTGCCAGAAAATCCCTTCCCCTGCTCAGCAGCTCAGCCTTCAGTCCCTCGTGATGCCCCCATTCCCTGAGTTCTCCAACTGGCCACAAAGTTGCCTATTCCAGGAGCGCTCTGGCCAGATACGTAGAGTTACCAGACAGGCAGCACCAGCGGGTGGGGCTGAAGGAGACATATCGCCATTCTTGGCTCTCGTGGATTGCCTACAGCTTCCTCGTGGCTGCACTTTGCACCACTCAGGCCAGCTTCCCAGCTAGACAAGGGCAGAATTCCTCGTGGGAAAATGAAGTGGGGAAAAACCCTTATCTTGCAGCTGGCGGGGGGGGAGCCCACACAGGGCAAATCCTCCCTGCCCTCCACCTCGCCTTTGCTCTGCCATGGCCCCAGAGGTGAAGTGACCCCAAATCCTACAGGAAGGTGGCAGCGATGTTGCAGCATCCCCGTGCCCCTGCATGGCTTGCTACATGCATCATTGCCTTCAAGAGGGCAGCAGGCCAAGAGGCAGGGGCAATACCCTGGTGCAGGGAGACCCCTTAGCAACCATTGCAGAGGAGGGTGTGGGCACAGGGAGGCAGGGCCAGAGCAGAGCTGTGCCTGGCCATGGGCCAGCGAGCATGGGTGGAACTTAGGGCTGCCCTCGTCTGGGCCAGGGGTGACACTGGGTCCTAAAGACCCTGAACTGGGACAGCACCAGCCCTTGCTAAGTGACAGGAGCAAATCTGCCTTTGTCTGCTGGGTGCGTGGCCCGGCCCTATGCACCAGCTGGCAGAGCCTCTCTCCCCTCCCTCTGCCCCCACCACCTTTGTCCGCTTGCCAACACACACTCAGCAGGCTGGGGGTGGGGTGGGGGGGGAATCCCAGCTCCAGCCCCACACTCGGAGCAGCAAATAAAATCCCAGAATACAAAGTTCACAGCCTGGGAGACACTGTCTGGCAGGTCCATCAATGAGGCCCTTTGTTCTCACAGACAATACCAGGCCAAGGGGGCTACAGCCTCAGCAGGGAGAAGGATGCTGAGATCCAGGCTGCCACACAGGCTCTCTCCCTTAATTGCAGAAGGCAGCAGTGGTGCCTAATGGTTAGCGCAAAGGTCTGGGTGCCAGGAGGGGCCTGGGTTCCAGTTCCGCTCCCTCACTGACCATCGCTGGATCCAATTTGTGCCTCGTGCAACCCAAACTGAAGCAGCGGGAGGATTTATCTAGCAACCCGAGGCTGGCTCCTTAGTCTGTGTAAGTGGGCGGCTGGAGTGGCACCAGCTGAAGAACTGGCCCAGCATGGCCCATGGATGATTCCCACACTCAGAGTGCTGGGTGCCCCCAGTACAATCCCTCTGCCAGGTCTGGGTTTGGCCCCGAGCTCTAACAGGCCTGCTCCCAGCCAGCATGCAGCTCCCAGCCAGTGCCTCACAAGCCTTTCCTAGATCAGGTTGTCTCCCATATTTAGCAAGGGCAGGGGGGTCATGACTCCTGGATGGTGTCCAGGTTGAGAACCCCCTACTCTAAATCACGGGGAAGGAGAGAGAGTTTTCTACCAACTCAGCTGCAGCCCTTCTTTGTTTCAGCAAAGCATCAAGGCTGGTGCAACTCGGGTGCACCTTGCAACAGTCAGTCAGGGCCCTGCGCTCACCAGAGCTGCGGCACCAACACAGAGAGGTGCAAAGTGCCCTCGTCACCCCCTGCTGGCCCCAGAGAACTCCAGCCCCAAGATCCCCCAGCAGCCCCCTGCCCGTGGGCTGGAGAGAAACCAAACGAACAGCAGGCAGCGGAGCCCCCTCGCACCAACTCCTCTGCTCCGTTTGGCGACCCAAAGCTTCGTTAAAAAACAACACTTCTGCCGGGACAGCCATGGGCTCAAGGGAGCTGCCAGGCGCTCAGCTGCTCCCTTGCTGGGCTAACATAGCCACCCTGCCCAGGGGCCAGGGCATAAAAGAGCATTCACGACTGCCTCCATTAGCACAGGGGGGTGCCCTGGTCAGCCAGGGCCTGTCTCCCACAGGCTAGGCACCCCCAAGGGGGAGATCTTGTCTGCACTTCAGGGTAACAAGAGCTGTGGGGCAGGGGTTGATGTTTTCTTTTGGGTCTGTACAGACCCTAGCGCGGTGGGGCCAGGGGCCGTGGCTGGCTCTTTGCACACCTACTGGCTGGCCAGTGCTTTCAACCACAAGCCAAATACAGAACAGCAACAGTCTGCACCTTCCATGGTTGGCACTGCTCTGGTGCCAGTGGCTCTCAGTTCTATTCCTGGCTCTGCCAGGGGGCTGACTGCCCCAGCCAGACCAGATCCTTTCATCCTCCTCTGTGCCTTGGACTCTGCAGCTGTGCCCCAGGGACAGCAACGCTGCCTTGCTTGGAGAGCTGGGTGCTGCAAGCTCCTCTCCACCGCAGCCTGGGTCAGTGGCCCAGGCCTCCCCGGGCGCTGGGTTTGGCCAGCACAGACTCCACGAGGCTAAGCCGGGAAGGTGGGAGTGCATGATGAGCGCCTTAGCCTCGCTAGCTTCCCCTAGCCCCCCTCCTCTCCAGTTCCTGGCAGCCGCTGGTGAGCAAGGATTCTTCTCCGAGCGTTCACCCCATTCTGTCGCTCTCCAGGCTTTGATCTGCCAAACACCACCGAGGCATTCAGAGACGGGTTCTGACAGGGGCGGTGGGGGTGGTGAACAGCTCAGTGCTAAAATGGAGCAGAACCAAGGAGCAGAGCCACCGCCTGGGGCTCTGAGGGCAGCATGGGCCCAGACCCAGGGGCGAGAGCAAACTCCTAGCCGGGGCTCTCACTTCTGGCTGCAGCAGAAGCAGCTGCCCTTAGGCGAGGGGTCAGGGCAGTCAGAGAGGGAGGTGGAACTCTAGTGCCCTGGCCCCCCACAGGGGCCACACTAGGGGCAGGGCAGGCTGCCAGGGGCCTGGCTGGTTTGGCAGTTAGCTTGCGGCTGGTATTTCCCAGCGCCCACATAAAGTCAATGGGATGCCGGCCCCTACCCCACTGATCCCTTTCAAAAATCCCAGGCCGAGTTTCTTCCAAAGCAAAGCAGGCTCCCTCCCGGCCCATCTCCCTCAGAGCCTAACTCCCCTGGGGTGACTTCACTGCAGCCCAGACACCCCCAATGGGCTCCAGCACCCAGCTCCAGTTGAGAACCCAGAGCCCTCCCTGCCAGGCTCCGAGTGCTCACCTGCCTGCCAGGGGCTCCAAGCAGTTGCTCTTGCACACAGCTCCTCTCAGCGGAGCAGGTAGGGTGACCAGACAGCAAATGTGAAAAATGGGGACAGGCTGCGGGGTAATAGAAGCCTATATAAGAAAAAGACCCCAAAATCAGGACTGTCCCTATAAAAATCAGAACATCTGGTCACCCTAGGAGCAGACAGTATGCACCTTCCATTGCAGTGAGGCTACCAAGTATTCAGGGCTCCGCTCTTGGCACAGCCCTGTGGGCCGCAGGCCGGCCTCAGCATTGCTCCATCAGGATGGATGTCACGGGCACCGTGGCACTTTGCTGGTTGGCCACATGAGGACCGGTCTGGAGACATCTTCTTGCTCTCCCTCGACAGCCCTACGCCGGCCACCAGCAGCCCCTCAACCATGTCCTCAGCAGCACTCAGCCAGGAAATTGCTCCGCCGGTAGCTACCATTGTGTCCCACAGCTCAATTGGTTTGAAGTGGGAGAACCCATGGGGAGCATTGTACCGAGATGGGAAAACCACACACACCAAAGCCAGCCGCTGAGCAGGCTCTGTCAGAATTTCAGCTTGCACCACGGGGCTAGGATTCCCCTCTCCATCCTCACACCCCCAGCAGGGACCCCATTCCAGTCCCCACTCAGCCCTCAACTCCTACAGTGACCCAGGTCTCCCTTGACCAGGGAATCTCCCCTTGCTCTGAGTCAGACAGCGCATGAGCCAGGCGCCAGCCAGTGCTGCCAGGAGTTAAAGTTCTTGGTGGAAGCCCTTGGGTCCTGTTCTCCATGCACCAGGTGACAGCACACACGCATAGCTTGACTTCTAGATTTGCAGGGGGGGGAATCCAGCTCCACCAAGGGGGCGGCACAGGGAGGCAAATTCCACTCCTGAGGGCTTGCAGTTTTGGAGGGGGTTCACTCCCCCTGAGCCCTGACTCCCTCCATGCCACACAGCTCCCCACACCCATCCATGCCTGGCTCCCCAGCAGCCCCCTTCCCAGCAGCCGTTCAGCTGAGCGACAAGATGCAAAGCTCCCCCCTGCAACAGCTGTTTCTTTTCCTACCCCTCTGCCAGCCCAAATTCACGTCTCAAGCCGGGCAAGGCCCCACGGGTCACAGCTGATGCACAAAAGCTACCGGCAATTGCAGAGATAGGGCACAAGATGGCGCACCAGGCATGGCAGAGAATCCCAGCCCCCCAACCCCTTCCCCACTTCCATGCTGTGCCCAACCTCAGAAGTGGCCATAGATTGATCCAGTCCCCTATCAGCCGCACACAGGGGCATGGACGATGTGATGTGTTTTCTGAAGCAGGTAAGCAGGAGCTCTGGACTTTGTAAATGGCTGAAGTGATGCCCAGTGAGCTGGGGTGGCAGAGGAAGGCGCATGATTTCCATTTAGCAACAAGAATTTACATCCACCCCAAGCAGCAATCAGAGCTTCCCCCCTCCCCGGCTGGCACAAGCAAAGGTCAGCTAAGGAAGAATCTGACCACAATAGGCCACTACTGATCGCACAGCAGCCACGCAGCCCCATGTGCTGGGTCTGCTGCAGCTCTTCCTCCTCATGGAAGCCAGCTCAGAGAGACCCAAGCCAGAGGGCACAAGGGGCAGGACTTGGAACAGAGGAGGGTGCCTGGCCTCAGTTGACAGAAGCAAGTAATAAGAAGCACGGAGGAGTGGGACAGTGAGTTGGGGCTCTCTCTCCCCCCAGCCACCAGTGGAAGAGCAGTGCTGGAGGCACAGTTCCAGCACTTCTGGTGCTGCTGCGTTTCACAGCAGTAGGTGGCAGATGACAGTGACTCAACTTACATCAGCATCCCCATCCTGCTGCAAACACAGGGGAGTTTAAAGGAGGACAGAAAACGGAAGTGATCCCTGGTGAGGAGAGTCCTAGGTGCCCTAGAAAGGGAAGAACTGCCTTTACCCCGATTTCTAGGACTGGATCAGATAAGCCCACTTCCAGTCCAGCATCCTACTACCCACAGCAGCCAGTACCAGAGGTTCTGGAGAAAGACACAAGAAACCCCAGCAAACAGTGATGCAGGAGCCTGAAGGATCCTCTTACTGCCAGAGGCGTAGTTGTTGGAGCAAATACCATGGGGTGTGTGGAGAGAACACCAGACAGTCGTGTATTCCATTCAGTGTGGCACGCTTCCCTTCCAAGGTGAGGAGCTTCCTAGAGTCTTTCCTAACAGGGCTGTTGCTTTACAGCTCCTGGAGTAAAGAGGCTCATCGATGCAAGAGGGGGACAGAGCCCCACACTAGTGCAGGTTCCTGGCTGGGAGTGAAATATCTAAAGACACAGTCTGTGAAACAAATTTCTAAACATTTTATTTCAAATTCCCCTGGTCCGCCCCCCCGTCCTTCCAACCAAAAAACCCATTGTTCGAAAACGACAATAAAAATGAGTTACAAACACAAAAATCAGAGGTCTCCCTCACTGACAATTTACAAAAAAAATGAGAATTTTACACCGGCTTCCTAGACAAGATCTGCAGCAGTTACTAATGCTTCCATATGAGAGGTCAAGCATGCCTATTAATACAATATATACAGACAACCCCTTCTGGAACTAATCCACAGATACACCTTGCTTCCCGCCCTGCTGCACTCCCCCCACCCCCAAAAATAACCAAACACACTCAAAGTGCATTTGTTATGTTTATATCAAAAAACTATTTTTTTTTAAAGATTGGCCTGCAAGTCTGTTTACCATTTAGTAACTTTATATCGTTTATGAAAATAAATTATACAGCAACTATTTTAATAAATTAAGCCAAAAAAAGACCAAAAAATTAAGCAAAGCTGCATTTCTGCTGGATGGTGGTTGAAGAGTCTGGGGCTTGGAACAAGTCAGAGCAGAAGCTTTTATCCACTTGGTTTACAACATGTGCCACACAGAGGGAAGTTCCATCTGGATTACCCAAGAGTCAGTGTCTTTGAGCTATGCAAGAGTTTTGCATGCTACTTTGAAATGAATCAAGATCAAACAGAGTAGATATTTGCCTATATAAACTTTTTTTTTTAAAAAAGGACAGGAGGCTGTAACTCCAGTGTTTGTTTTACTGGTCACTGGTTTTAAAGAGTGACGTGCAAAGAAAAAAAAGAGAGTGGGACCCTTTTTTCCCCCTTTTTTGTATTAAGGCTTGGAAGCTTTGTTTCGTTTTTAAAGAGCGCCCAAGAGTTTGCTTGCATTTTTCTTGATTAGCACCTACAGCATTTTTCATCTGAAAGCACTTTAAAAGGAAGCATCTTTCGCCCCATTTTTCAACAGGTCAATCAGGCACAGTGTTTAAGAGACTTGACCAAGGTCTCACCACGGCAAGCCAGTGGCAGAGAGAAAGAACCCAGGTTTAACACCTAGCAGAGTATGCTATCCCCTTGGGACTCACCTGCCCCTAATTTGTAGATTAGAATTTCAGGTCTTGTCTACCCTGTTTTACCTAGAAGACACTATGGGGCAACTAGGATTGTGGCATTAGTGGTCAACCAAGTGACACCTGCCTGAAAGAGGGAAGGGATTTCTGTCCAGGGTGTTTTCAAAAAAGCTTCCTATGAAATACTTCATTGGTTTAAAGTTCAAATGAAAGATGAGATGGCTGAATGCACATCCGAGACCTCCACTGAGTCCTCCAACAGGGAGGCCTAGACCTGACAGTGATTTTAATGGTAGGATACAAGCCAAACCCGAGGTCTTATTTATAAATTGTGAAGAATTGAGAAAGGGCACAACCCAATTCCTCTCACACCTCGTATGTTTAGCAAACTCTGCTGCCTGGATTCCCTCATTGCCGGCCCTACAGTGAGCTAGAAAAATCCCACCGCTCGCCACCACCTGCACTAGAATTCCCCCATCTCGCTCAGATCCAGAAACAGCTGTTGTAAGCCTCTGCACTGTACTTGTCTATCCTGCAAGATATGCAATCACGTACCTGGCTGGTGTTGCCAAAGAGGTACAAACCCAATTGCCAGAGGTGCACAGTAGCACAGGCCCCTGATCAGGAATGAACACTTTTGGGGTCTTCAAGTGTTGGATGTGTAATGTGGTGCCACGTGCCTGGAAAACGTGCAGCAAGAGTTGAAATTCCCTCCTTTGCATCAGAGGTCTCTCTAATTCAGCTGCATCACACCCAACGCAACCAGGATTCAGCTTTTGCTCTTTTAGCCCCAGGAGCTGCTAGTTCCTGAAATGGCAACTGAAAACTTTCTTGCACCAGTACAACTTACGGCATGAATTTAAACCGATTTAGGTAAACCCATGTAAAAAGACTACTCGGAGCTCTTCTTTCTGTGGGCGAGTGGCTTACTGAGGTTTAACTTAAGTCAATTAGGAATAGAGGTTTAAACTGAAATGAAGCCATTCAAAATCATCCACATGGCCTTTTGTAGCGGTTTCAGAATCAGTTCTATTGAGTAAGTGCCTTTATAGTGGTAGAACTGCATGTATTAGGGGACAGTACTGCTTTCACAGGGTGCAGAGCAGCCCTGATTCTCAAGAATAGCCAAAATTAGGAGGCTCTGCTGATTAAGATCTTGTCTAGATGGGAAAATCATTTTCACTGTAACCTAAGGTATGAATTTAAAGAGATACAGTGAGCTGTGTAGTCCAAGACCAGTGGGCACTTATTCCAATGGAAGAGGAAGTATATTTCAGTTTACCTTCAACCCCTTTCCCAGCAACAAACTAAAGTGACAAAATCCACTTGTTCTGGTATAAGTGTCCACAGAGAGGGTTACAGCTGTATACTATATGCATCAGACAAGGCAGAAGAGAGCAATGTCTGTAAGGTGCTGAGCATTCTGCTTCTACTGACTTCACTTGGATTGAGGGTGCTTAGTCTCTGTGTAAACAGCACTCCAGGGCCTCTTGAGATTCGCTTGGTTAAGTCAACCACTTTAACTCTTTAAGCCACAGAAGATAAGAGCTGTCTCCCTGTGTCATTTGACAGCAGGCACCAGGTCATAACTAGGAGGTGGGGCACAGGCTGGGCATGCAACACGGGGAGCCCTTTAGAGAAGAACCTAGCCAGAAGTGTCACAATGTGAACAAGACAATCTGGGCTCTTGGGTACTGAACTCACTGTAAATGGATATGGGATGGTTATTAACAGTAAGTTCTAGGTTTGAAGACTGAGCCAAATTTGAAACACCATTTGATTTTGAGCTCCGCCTTCTTGCACTATTTCCCCTTCAGAGAAGAAGTCTTCACAATTTCTACACTTAGTTTTCAACTTAAGTATGGGAGCCCCACAGTTCAAATCCTGAGTTCTCTGCTGACTAGTGCTGACAGCTGGCTTCCTAAAAGAATGTCTCACTAGTGAAAATATTTGCAGTGTAACATCACTGGGGATATCAACTATGTTCTTCCCTCTTCCTACAAAGATTCAGAACTGCTTTCACACCAGGTCACTCATTAGTAAATTGCACCTGATGCTTAAAAAAAAAGTTGCCTTTTTTATTTTAAAAAGTTTACTCCCCAGGAGCAAGTCAAATCATCTCACTACCTATAGACTCTGCTGCTGTGAAGAGAAAGATGGCAACATATGCAATAGGACAAATTTGGTGTTTGAGCTAGCTACCTTTAAAGGCACCTTGTCAACTTGAATGTTTGACTGGAAATTTTGTACCAGCTGTAGTTACAACAAAGATCAGCATGCTTGAAAAGATCAGGGAAGAGATTTCTTTCAACTTTAATTTGTGCATTTGACAGCACTTTAATATTAGTCAATTTCACTGTCCATCTCCCTTGCCCCATCAATAGTCAAATTCTCCCTTACTAAATAGGGCCCCAATAATCTGCAGCAGAAAAACCCCATGGTTACAGGACTCTAAGGGGCCCCCTTGGGTCATCTCATCCAGTCCCCGGCTATCGCAGGCAAATCCATCATAGAATCCTATTTATAAACTTACCAAAAACTTTTTTCTTAAAGGAAAGAGAGACTAGGACACTAAAGGACGCCTCAAGTAACTTTAAGAGAATCAAGTTGATCATGTCCCCTTAAATCTAGATAAGCCCACTAACCTACAAGGAAAATAAAATATTCCCATAAGAATGTGAAATGTTCCTCCCTACATGGGGACCGGGATCATTCACAAAATGGGAACTAGGAACAGGTCACCTGTAAGATCTCCATCCACAGGCTTGCAACATCCAGCAAGGAAGAACACTTGGAGAAGAGATGGCTCTGTCCATTCCCTTCAGACTTTGAGAGTCTCTGAATTGAAGCAGTAAAAGAAACATTTACACCTGTTGCCAGAGTCTATGACATTCCCATCTCTCCAGCAGGAAGAACTACCAGCTCAGAAACCTAGCCCTGAAGTGATAAGAGGTGTTTTCAATATGAACAAACTTCTTTTAAACATGGATTTCAAAAGAGTTCTTATTTACTGCAAGCCTGTCGGGAACGTTATCCAAGCGAACTAAAGAGGCAGCAGAATGGTTATGCAGTACGTGTGCCTCCCTTTGCTCGGCTATGCCTGAGAAATGTGGAAATTGGGTAAATTTATAGGGCAGGGGTTTGGCACCCTGTCGCCCTTACATGTCATGTGTTGCTGCTACACCTGCCTTCATTCAACACAGATCACTAAAATGATCTTTCGTAAGAAGAGAGACATGCTTAAGATTAGCTCATTTACAGATATAGCATGCAGAATCCTGCAAGCCCGTGGTAACAGTTTGGTGGAGTTTCCTATTGTTGAAGGCAACTAAAGTGGAGCCTTACAAACAGAGTAATTTGCAGACAGGTAAAGCCTTGTTAATTTCTCCATGGAAAAAAGTACAGGCTAGTAAAATTGTGATAAGCTTCTGACTTTTGCAAGGTGCTTTCAGGATACCTGTTGGTAAGACAGAGGCTTCCACTAACAGAGGGGCCTCCTATGCTCAGTAGCAGACAGCATTACATCCCATACCAAGGCATCCCTGGCACCAGGCAGAGGAAAATAAAGCATCTCTGACCAGCTGCTCAAGGATGCAAGCCACAGCCCTTGTTAGCCGACCACCATCCGGCTAGAACGCTCACCCGCTGCAGCGTTCAAGTTTCAAGTGCCAGCAGAAATTGCCAAACAGCCCATGAGGGAAATTTCTTCTCGAGGATGCTTACAGAAGACCAAATACAGATGCAACAGCATTTCAGTAAGTTATGCTGCTTCTTGGACTGTTCCTGGATGTTTTATGTATATGACTTGCCCTAGGACTCAGTGGCTCAGCAGGAACAAGTCCTCAGTAGTTGCACAGGGCTTAAAAAAGGAGAGTGAAGTGGAGAATTAAAATGCTAGAGAATGAAGAGGTCAGAATAGTTGAGATCAGCGTTTCTCTTTCAACCAGCCAATGCTGGGGTGTAGATTTGTGCGTTTTTATCCTGCCCCCCTCCAAAAAAAGATTCCCCCCTCAACCCCATTCAGGGATAGTAGCTCATTCTACAGGTTATTTCAGTGCTTGGCCATTCCAAATACATTTCCTCTTCTTTTTCCAGCCTGCCTATTTAAGTCTCCACCTTGCTTCCCCAAATCCAGCATCAGTTTGACAGCTTGAATCTTTTTCTGCTCCAGAAAGATCTGGGTGGGTGGTATGTGAGAAACAGCACAGACATCTTCCAAATTTAAGGGGGGTGGGGATAGGTCCTACCCCCACTCGCTTTACAAGCAGATCTGCAAGACTCACAGACCCATGTTGATTGCAGGTGTTCTCCACGGCTGGTGGAAAACAAGGGACCATCAGAGTCCAACAGCCAGTACCTCCACGCTCTGCATTGTTCTCCCAATCCAGTGCCTCACAGAGCTGTCCAATTAGAGGGAAGGTTAATGAGCTGTTAGTCTGCAGCTGCATGTAAGTTTACAGACATTTTGGAGGTGTCAGATCCTTCTTCGCAGTCACTCCAGGGAAGCAGATTTTTTCCAGTGTATGAATTCGCTGGAGGTTGAATATTTGGATTCTCAATCCATGGCTAGGATGAGCTGTAGCAAAGCTGGAGGAGCTACACATCAGGGATCGCTGTCAGATCCAGGCCACCTCTCACTGTAAAGGAAGACGCAATCAGTCTTCTGCATCCAAGCAGCACAGCTGGATTTTCAGGCTGTGGATCATTCGTCCCAATTTGCTGTGCGCTCCTTAATCTTAACCAGGCTCATGACTATATGTGAACTGCAAATCTCCAGCTGGTGGGAGGACGTAGGGTTTATGAGAGAGATTAAACTTCTGGAGGCCTCGCTGGTGGGCCATGTTGTGCTATGGACCTAGAGAGCCCAGATTTCATAAGAGAACAAGACATGCTACAGCTTTGTCTACACTGCAATAAAACCCAAAGTAGCGAGTCTCAGAGCCCAGATCAACTGGCTCTGGCTTGCGTTATGGGGCTAAAAATAGCAACACAGACGTTCCCGCTCAGGCTCTGAAACCTGGCCAGAGAGGTGGGTCTCGGGGCTTGAACTCCAGCACAAAGGAGGAACATCTACACTGCTATTTTCAGCCTCCATAGCTTGCAAGTCTCAGAGCCTAAGTCAGTCATGGGCTGGCTTTGGGGTTTTGTTTGTTTGTTTTTCTGGAGGGAAGGGGCAGTGTAAACATCCTGTAAATGACCAGTCTAAGAGGGTATTCATCCCTCTCTGCTACCCCCTGCCCAAATAGGTAACCACCAACGGGATGCAGATTCAGTAGCAAATTTTTTCAGGCGAGGTATTTCTAGAGACTGCTTAAGCCTTGTTGTGGTTTCATCCGGAAGTTAAGCTGTTCTCATTTACACAGGAAAGGAAGAGCCCTGGCCTCCAGCCCGCTCTGTAGGAGCTCTTTACAGACAGCGAGCCAGATTTCATGCTACCCTCTAACCTCAATATGTACACCATTCCTTAAGGAATGGTGCGAATCCTAAAGGCTCACGAACAGCTACATCCAACGTAGGGGACACTCAGAACTCGGCGGAAGGACTGCCAGGTTAGAAGATCACAGCCCGAGTGCCAGACACAAACATCACAACTTCCAGATCACCATGCTGGGAGGGGAGGTGAGCAGCAGTCACGCTGAGAGGATTTTTTAGTTTTACTAAGGACACGAGACCCCTCCTTAGAAGGGTCTCATCCCCACCAAAGGGCAGACACTACATTTTGCTATGAAAATAACTTCTTAGCAGCTGTGAAGACAGCAGCAGACCAGGCTCCTTGAGATGAGAGGGCTATTACTAGCACCAAACGCCGTGAGCCATGGCAAATTTAGGAGCCACATGGCAAATACAGTAGAAGCAACACTGTCTTAGCTTTCCTGTTACTGGCCCCATCTGCAGGAATTGTTCTGTGCTGCAATACTCCCAGATCATCGTGTTCTAGGTCATCACTAGAAAGGCTAGAATAGAAATACAGAGCATCACCCTCACAGGAAAATCAGGAAGCTGTCTCCAATTACGTTGGGATCATCCTTCAGTCCTGAATCATCCCACCTAACCCACGGTAAGGGTCAAAAATTTGTTCCCCGTCTGAGTCAGAAAGATGTCCCACAACAGCCTTTGCAATTAGTTGTCAGGATTCGACACTGCTCCTTTGATTAAAAAGCCATTTCATTCACAGCTTTTGGGAATAGCCAGCGCAGAGGCCATAACAAAACTCCACATGACTCTGCAGTGCTGAGATTGCTTCAGTGAGGCAGGAATGTCCTTGGCTCAGGGATTGCTGGAATTTAGACAACAGCTTTGCCAGATTCCACAGCTATCACAGGAGGAACTGTAAAGGACTTCAGCCCAAAAAACTCTTGGTCTAGATCTTCTGGCATTTGCTGGGTGGCTGATAGCCTCTTGCCCCCCAATGCTACAAGCTATTCCACTGGCAGAACGCTTCAGAAGATTTGAATGAACCACACACGGTTCCCCTCCTTGGATAGGATGTGAAAGCGCACAGGACCACTCGGCTACTCCAGGCTAGGCTGGGCTCTTGCACCGTCTCCTAGAAAGCACAGGATCTAAGAAGCTGCACTGTTTAGAGCGCTAGCGCCTCTCCTCCCTCCCACCCCCAATTATTCTACATAGCTGCACACGAATCTGGCCCATTTTCCTTCCCAGCAGTTCTTTGGCCACAGCCACATGATGGTAGCCAAAGAGCAGTTTTACCAGGATGGCTGGATTGGATGATCTTGCTGCAAGATCCCTTTCTTCCCTCACCCTTGAATCTGCGGTGTAATAAAATCCAGCTGCTCTTAAAGACAATATTTCCCATGCTGAGAAATGGAAACATCAAAAATAAAAACTTAAATAATAAACAGTGCTATGACATTCTCCGTTCTGCGAGGAGTCTGGAATCCAGTTCACTTGCTTTCAAAGGCTCCATCCCCAAGCCAGGAGCCAGAGCTCCAATTTCCATTCTGCTGTGCTTCTTAGGAGTCCTGAAGCCTCTTCAGAAGACAAAAGAGCTTGTAAGCCGAAGTCACTACTGCAGAGGCAGGCTTCCCCCTTCCTGCGCCTCCTTTCTGCTGTAGCTTTGCTTAGGCTCTTTGCTACAGGATCTCAGCAAGCAAATTCCTAATTGGAGAGATAAGAGTAAGAGAATTAGTCAGCCTGTTTTACATGGAAGAATTCAATGCAGATCAGACTCCCACAGGAGAGCTGGGCTGGTACAGCATAGGAACCTCCATACCGATAGACCCAGCAATGTGGATAAGGAGTAAGCTAAAGAGGAAAAAAGGCTCCCCCCCAGTCGGACAAGGGAGAACTCCATTCCTTGGCAAAATCCGAGACAGTCAGTTAACAGCTCGTTTTGTTAACCACTTGGATACCAGTATTGACAGCTTGTTCCTAGAAGCCTAGCTCTTGGCTTCAAGGGGTTAGATTACAAGTAATTGTTTCCTGAGCTACCTCACACTTAGATTTCCCCGCCCAATTATCAGATTGATCTGCCCACCTCATCTCCAGCTCTCCTTTTGTCTTTCTTCTCTCCAAAAATGCCAGCCTAGCACTAGCCTCTCCCATAAAGCAATTGGTTTAGTCCAAGTATACTCCAGATCTGCTTAGCCAGCACAGCTAAGAAGCCCTTACCCAGCACCTTCTGGCCTGGCTAAGGAGCCAGAGTTTACTATTTACACATGGGGATTTATGAAGTGCGTCCTAGCTAGCACATTTCAGGGAAAACGCACAAACACATTCTACAACACTTTAAATTGTTCTTCAAGGGCAAAAAAAAAGCCATTCCCATACAAACTCCTCCGGTTTCATGTACATGAGACACAGATACTGAACGAAGGACTCAAAACCTTCCTGTAACAGGGCACAAGGCTTTCAGGGCACATGCAGGCCCCCAGTACACCTGTCATGACCATGGGGAGCAGAGGTCACAGTCACATGACCTACAGGAAGCCTTGCAAGGCTTACCTCCATAGGCAGGGACAACAGACTGTAGGGACCCCAAAGCTGAGGGAAGCCCTAGTGTGGGTCCTTCTGTTGTAGCCAGAAAGGCTCAATGGGTGAAGGGTGCATCCTCTTCCCCTGAGATGGCGGAAGCTGAAAAGGCTTTGGGTGGTTAGTACTCAGTACCATGCATTGAATCGCCCTGGTTTCCGGATGGACTTGGAAATGAAGAAAGGGATACAAGAACAGTTGTAGTTGGGACACTTTTTCCATCGCTGACTCAGGAGTCAGGGCACCAGACTACACTTGCATCCAACTCACAAAAGCCTGTGTACTGCAAGGCAAGCTGGACTAACCCTGCAACATTCCTGCTCCCCCCTCCACGAATCAGGAAGTTCTGCACCCACTTTGTTTCCATTCAAAACCGAAGGGTTTACACACTGTACTACAGGGAAGCCCCGGGGGGTTGAAACTCGCTAACAGTGTAGCTTTGTTCCCTCTAGAGGCTAGACCATACATAGGTAGTAGCAGACTCTCACCCCTTTTAGCCAATGGGCATAGCCCTCAGCTCAAGCAGTGGAGGTTCAAGCTCTCAGATCCTGTGGCACCCAGTACAATCCCTGTTGACAACCCAACCAAGAGGGTCATCACGTTATTTCAGTGCACCGAATGTTCTTAGTGCACATGAGGTGTCAGTACTAGCACCAAGCATCAGCGAAGTTCTAGGGGGAAGCTGGTGCTTTGGCTTTTTTAAAATACAAGCTGGAACAAAATTCTGCACCAAGAGGTAGATTCTACAAGTCATGGAATTATGCAGTACAGGATGACACTGGCTATGGGAGACTGGTCCAACCTGCAGGCAGAAGTTTCCTTAATACCTCTAATCTCAGCAACCAGAATGACCAGAACTCCTAGAGGAGACCTAGCATCCGTCCTCATCGAAAGTGAATCTAACTCTTCATGGCAGCAGATTCGGTCTGATTGATTTTATCCATGAAGCAGATGGAAAATTCCTCGCAGCTTGAAAGATCTGCTTCAAAGCAGAGGCAGGGAGGATTTATCAGGCTGTCAAGCACTCCAAACAGTTCCCTGTGGTGCAAAGGTGGAGAAGAAAATTCTCCTTGGTCCTCCTGCTAAGCTTCAAGATTGTATCAGATAAAATAACCATTGGCATTTTAACTTCCACCCCAACTGTTGACTCCGGCGCAGGTCATTGCCACACCATGGAGTTCAGAGGGCAGTGGATAGCGGAGAGGTGCTTCAAGAGGTAAGACAAGTGATCCCTGTTAGTGGGTCTGCCACAGAGCATTATCCCATAAGAGTTTTGGAACCCAGTGGAGTCCTGCCATCTTTGTGGATGAGCTATTAAAAATACAGCTTCAAACTGCAGGAATCATAGAATCACAGAAAGGTAGGACTGGAAGGGACCGCAGTCCCCTGAACTGAGTCCAGATAGTACATAGTCTGGCCTATCGCTAACAGCTGTTTATCTTACCTGTTCTTAAACACCTCCAATGACTTGATTCCATAAGTTCCCTAGGCAAGTCTGTTCTAGTGCTTAACCACCCTTACCCTTGTATAATAAAAAAAATTATATATTTATTACACAGTTAGGAAGAGTTTCCTAATGTATTATCTAAATCTCTCTTGCTACAATTTAAGCCCATTACTCAATGGATAAGGAGAGCAATTTATCACTTTATAACCACTCCTTACATACTTAAAGACTTACATTTCCTCCCACCCCCTCCTTCTCCAAAGTAAACAAACCCAATTTTTTCTTCTAAAACTTTCCTCAGAGGTCATATTTTCTCGACTTATGTTTGTTGCTCTCCTCTGAACTTTCTCCAATTTGTCCACATCTTTCCCAAATTATTGGGCCCACAACTGGACACACTACTCCAGCTGAGGCCTTATCATTGCTGAGTACAGTGGAAGAATTACTTCTTGTGTCTAGTTTACACTCATGCTAATACATCCCAGAATGGATGTTCCATTTTTTTTGTTTTTGCACAACAAGTATTACTGTTGACTCATTTAGTTTGTAATCCACTATAACTCCCAGTATTCATTCCTAGGCAGTCATTTCCCATTTATATTTGTGCAGTTAACTGCAGTACTTTGCATTTGTCCTTAATTAATTTCCATCCTTAATTCAGACCACTCTTCTAGTTTGTCATGATCATTCTGAATTTTAATTCTGTCCTGCAAAGTGTTTGCAACCCTGCCCAGCTTGGTATCATCTGCAAACTTTATAAGTGTTCTCTCTATGCCATTATCCAAATCTTTTATGAAGATAGTGAACAGAACTGGACCCAGGATCAGATCTTTGTGGGATCCTACCTAATATGCCTTTCCAGCTTGACTGACCATTGGTAACTATTCTGAGTTTATGTTTTTTCAAACCAGGTGGGCACTCTCCTTATGGCAGGTTCTCTGGGCTATATTTCCCTCCTGTGCTTACGAGAAGGTCATGTGAGACAGTATGAAAAGCCTTACTAACGTCACGATAGATCACATCTACTGTTTCTTCCATATCCACAATGCTTGTTACCATGTCCAAAAAGGATATTAGGTTGGTTTGACATTTGTTCTTGACAAATCCATACTGACTGTTACTTATCACTTTATCTTTCTATGCACTTACAAACGGATTGATTATTTGCGCCATTATCTTTCCGGGAACCAAAGTGAAGCTGACTGGTCTATAATCCCCTATGTCGTCCTTATTCCCCTTTTTATAGGTAGGTACTGTATCTGCCCTTTTCCAGTTCTGGGCCATCTCCTGTCCTCCATGAGTTCTCAAAGAGAACAGCTAATGGATCAGATCTCTTCAGCTAGTTTCTTAAGTATTCTAAGATATCTTCAAGTCAGCAGGGCCTGACAAAAGACATCTAATTAGTCTAAGTAATTCTTAACTTGTTCTTCCCCAATGTTAGCCTCAAATCCCACCCTACAATCTGGAAATGATCAAGACTTAATCATCCACCCACTTAGGATAGGCCCACAGTGGCCACAAAATCCTGAGCCAATTCAAGAGTGCCCTCACCCTCAAGAAAGTTGAAGTCTCTGAGAAGCCTGGAGACTCCAATGCCAATGAGCACTGTGGTAGCCATCAGAGGCACATCATGAACACTACATTGCCTCTCTAAATCAGAGAAAGGCTCGACTGCCTCCCCCAGCCTTTGCACTGCTCTTGGTTTTTACCATGCATGTTAGATACAGGCCAGCATCCACCCCATCCCTTATTAAGCAGAACTTGTCCCATCTGATAAAGTGCACAGGGGGGTAGATTCTGTTATCACTGATCCAGTGATATCTAAGGGTTGTTAATGAGCCACAATGGACCAGGAGAGTGTCCCCACAGGTCAGACAGCACATGGCTGCCATAAACGATCCAACGCAGCCCATTTCTTGCAAGCTCCACTATAGATGGCATGTTGGGATGGACCTTTAAGAGCTGGCACTGCGGGGATTTTTGACAGAGCTGCAGTCCATAGGGAAACTGGGATGGGCTACTGCTCTGCTCCAGGCGTAGGTTGTTTGGATCCCTGGAGAAGCTCAGAACCTGGAGGGCCCAGAAGTGCCATAAAGCGACCTATCCCCACCTCTCCCTGGTCTGCACTGCACCTCTTGGAGACCTGCACAGAATCAGACCCAGGAACCTTTGTCCTCTAGATTAAAAAAAAAAAAAAAAAAAAAGGAAAGGAAAAAGGTAGCTTCACCTCCTACTCACGATACAGTATATCGTGCTGAGCTTTTAACCCAGTGCCCCAGCACTGTCAGCCCCTGTGAAAAGGCAGCCGGACTGAAATTTAATTTAACTGTGTATACAGTTAATACCAAGCCTAATCACTGCCTCCAACTCAGATTTCTGGTGATCTCCTCTACCCCTCAGCTGCCTCCATCCACTTCAATACCATTTAAAGAGTCATTAGAATTCCTCTGCATACAATGGTGTGCCAAAGAGCTTCGCAGGAAGATAAATGAGCAGAGGTCAGTCCACTCAGGTACTGAGAGAATCTTAGATTAATTAATTCCCCAGTTAATCAATTTTCTTCAACAATTTGCCTTTTCAGCCGCCTGAAAAGAGTCTTGTAGAGAAGGAGAGGCGTCTCCCGAGCTTCCAGTGTCCCAACACCAGAGGCTGCCATCAAGCTTCCAGCTGCCCCCGGCTACAATGGAGAAAACCACTCCCTACTGACCAGGTATTTCCCTCCCAGTCTTTGTTCCTGGACTGCAGCTTCCTTGTCACTGCAGCAGCTGCCTGAGCTCACTCCCTGACCACGTGTGTGAGAGAGGGGAAAGCTCTGTATCCTGCACCAAATTCCAAAGTGTTCACCCAGGCCAATGTGATTTGGGTCCCAGCTAGTTAGGAGACCACCTCTTTGCGTACAGTGCCAGAGGCAGGACCCACCACCACCAAAGCAGCTGGTATTCCCTAAGCCCTCCCATCCAAGTCCTATCAGAGATGAAACACACCAGAACATTGTTATCTTCCTGCACCCTAACCAAGAGACGAGAAGGAACAAGCCCCAGGATAAACCCTGGTCAGCAAGAATGAGCCTTGACCTCCTAGCTGGGATTTCTTTGCACTTTCCCCACAATAACAGGATAGCAAGGATTTTTTTTTAACTGCGTGGAATAACGGCTGGGATGGCAGAGTGGATTTTACCGTCTGTGACAATGACAAGATGGGCAAGGCAGCCTCGCTACGTCAAGGATTCAGTCTCCTGCTTCTGTTTTGAGATCAGCTGAGCTTCCTTCAGCGACAGATACACCTCCTCTTGGGGGTCATAATAATAGAACTTCCGGATGTAGGAGATCAAAGGCCTGGAAAGGGTAGGGGCAGACACCTTAGCGATGAATCAGAACATTTAAAGAGCTACAGATTCCTCCTGCCGCCCCACCCAAGGCCGATGCTGTCCACCCCGAACAGGAAAGCAAGGGGCTTTGCAGCCAGAAGAGTGAGTCATCTAAGACTCCACATTCCCCGTTCATTTGCTAGCCACCACTCCTGTCCGTTCGTTTGCTGTGCTACTGGCCAGTGTGCCTGGTTTCCCTGCTCCAACAGCTCCTCACCCTGGCAAGCAGATGGCTGCTCCTGACCAATGTCCCTCCCTTCCCTGGCTACACATACAGATTCCCTCTTGCACTGCTCCATGGCTAAATGTTACAGCTGTCATGCAAGGTAGCCACAGGCAAACAGAGGAACAGCGAAGGGGCTGCACTGCTAAGATTTGCCCTCTAGATTCTAGGCCCAGAACCAGAAAAGTTCCCCCACCCACCCCCAGTCATGAGAACATACTTGGGCAGTGGGAGCTCTGGAATGTGGTCTATGCGGACAAGTTGCCTGATCCGGAAGCGGCAAAGGTGCTGGAGGGATTTGACGTTGCTGAACCTGGAGACAGGATACAGGAGCTGGACAGGCGTTGGAGGGAGACCTTAAAACCAAAACAGAGGAGAACAAGGTAAGGCTTTATTAGAAGCAAAGTAAGTTATTTACCAAAACCAGGAGGGAGAAAACTGGCCCCAGTGGGAGACGAGACCAAGGCACTCCTTTGCACAGGGGAGTGGAAAGTCTCCAAGAGCGAGCTGTTGCTTTCAGGTTGCATGGGTTTGCTGGTCATGTTCTACGTGGATGGGAGCCAGTCTCACAAGCAAATCCAGGGAGAACAGTCCCCTCTGAATAATACCCCATCAGTTCTGCCATTTCCAGCAGTGAAGCAGATTCTAGGATTGCGCATGTTTCCAACCAAGTTCTCTGGGAATCAACAGTAGCTGAAGCATCACTTTGCGAAGGAAAGTGACAGGGCTTTGAAAACCATCACATTTCAAGGATGCGGACTTCATGGGGGAGGGGCAGCAGGAGACTGAACTGGAGGGTTTGCATGGTGTAACCAGGGAGCAACTGTATCCGCACTGGGAAGGGCAGGTTGGAATGAGTTCCAGCCATGGGGTAAATCACCCACTCTTGAGGCCAGGAGGCTGGGGAAAGAGGCAGCAGCAGTGTCAAGCCCTGGGGGCAGGAACTGTATTGAATCACTGGAGCCAGCCCATGCACCGAACAGCCTTTTGAGATACCCACCCAAGCTAAGGGCAGGGACTGAACCCACAGAGCTGAGAGGTCAGCAGCAGCAGGAGAGTTTTCTCTGTCTTTTCAGAAGGATTCAGTACTAGTTCCTCTCTAACTCCCTCCTGCTGGCAGGGAGTTTTCTGACTGAAGCCTCTGAGGCCAGCAGAGCAGAGTGAAAGGAGAGAAGGCAAAAGCTCTTCACACTAAGATGGGCTTGCAACTGCTCCAGGCAGCTCAGCAAGCCATGAGCCAGCTTCTGAGAAAGCGAAGAAAAGGAACCAATTGAGGGTTCCCCCCCGCCCCCGCAAAGAGGAATAAGCCTCTGGGAGCTTGGCCAGGAACTCCAGGGACACAGCAAGAGATTTGCATACTGCACTAGCCATCTGCCTCACTGCTAGCAGCCAGATATACACGAGAAACCCCCACATCAAGAGGTTAACAATATTTCTGCTGCAATATAGCACACACAAGTGTGCAGAGGAGATGTGGATCCAAGGCACTCTGACTCAGGAAGACTACACCAGATAGGCAGGCAACGGCGCTTTGTTCTTAAAGGGTCAAACCACTGCTGGCATAGGGGCTGCACAACCTGTTCAGATTCAGGGCTGCACCCCAGTGGGGAGTCACAAGGAAAGCGTTAAGATCCAGGTGAGACAGCAGGGGCGAATGTGCAGTTTGAGAGAGGCAAGCAGTGCCATTCAATGACCGATCGTGGGGAGGGTAGGCGGGGGGGGATGATCACCTGTCTGGAGTAAGTTGCTTTTAAATAAGCTACTCTCCTTGTAGAGAGGAGGGAGAGATTTCAGGGAGAAACAAGGGTCTGGAAGGAAAGAATCTTTCAGGTCTAAGCACATGGAGAGAAGAGTAAGGGGGAGCCGTATTAGTTACTCCAAGACATGGTGTGCACAAATGTATCTTATTGACTCTCTGTGCACTGAGAGGAAGGATGGGCTCGTGGCTGAGAGACAGGGACTCCCATCCTAGCTCTGTCTCCAATCCCATGTGTGATCTTGGGCAAATTGCTTAATCACACTCTGCCTCCCTTCTTATCTAGAAGAGGAGGATATTATACTGTATCTCCTTCTACCTAGTTTGGTCTGTTTAGACTAATCTCTTTAGGGCTGGGGCTTAATGTTATATATAAGGCCCTCTGTTTTCAGTATTTACCAATTTCCCCCCAATTCCCAGGTTTTGAAAAAGCCAGAATTCAGGTTTTACTGATTTTCACCTGGATTTTAGATTTCAGGACCTGGGAATTTTTTATTTTTGAGTATGCGCACATGCAGAGGAAGTGCATGGGGACACGCTGAAGGGCTGGGGTCAACAGGGGACAAAGGGCTGTAACCCCATGAGCACTGGCTCCCCCTCCAACCCCGGCCCTGAGAAGTGCAGGGGGCCACACAGAAGGGTCAGAAGGGGCTCTGCCTGGCAGGGGAAGCAGTTGGGGCTGGATGCCCTAGGGAGCAAGATGAGCAGGGAGCTTGGTCCCAGCTGCTGAGACCATGGAGCCCACTTCTGATCCTAGCCCTTGAATGTGGCCCCAGGAAACAGATGGGGCCACGCTGAAGGGGGCTCTGTCCAGTAGGAGATCAGTGCTCATGGCATGCAGCCTTCTGCTCCCATCCCGACACCGACAGTCCCATCCAGCCGCTTTCTCTGTGCAGTGGGGAAGCAAGAGGACAGGAAGCAGAGACATGGCAGCCGAGACCACCCGACCATTACATCTTGAGTACCTAACTCCCGCTCCTGTGAGTACCAAACACCCCTCCCTTCCACCCACTGCCCTTTGCTTTCCGTTTTTTTACCTAGTTTCACCAAATAAATTCCCAGGAAATTAATAAAAAGCCCAAAATGAAGGGCCTTAATTATGCAGAGGGCCTAGCACAATGGAGCCCCAATCTCAGCTGGGCTTGCTAATTAAGACTAATACAAGCTGTAAATTCACACCCTTGTCACCCTTATAATCTTCACACCTGTGTAGATATCATTACCATTTGCTTCCAGCTCTTTGCAACTTCCTATTTGAGTGTGGCTGAATGGGCGGATTCCTCACTCTCTGGCCATTTAATTCAGGGGTCACTGTGCATCCCCCCTTGAACTTCTGTACCCCATTACTGCCCCCTTCAAATCAGTTTCACACTTATTCACTTTACAGAAGTATTTTCTTCCTTTCATATTGGATTTATCCCACCAGCTTCTGGATACGGGGGGAGGAGGGAGCCAGTGACAAAACACCCCAGCACACGAAGGCAAATTCTGCTGTCGGACTGCACTGGGGCAATAGGGAATCACGAGCACGCATACCGAGTTCGACTTTGGGGTGGAACTGCAGGAAGCCTGTTCCCTAGCAGGCCACAATCAAACATGCACTGACAGAGCCTCACTAATGCTCCCTTCTTGTGGCAAGCATGGATGTATTCCATCACTGCTGTCCCCCAAGGGACTCAATCTACAGTAGCTACAGCTTGAGGCTCATGTTTACTCGCCACTTGGAAGTCTTCCCATGCACCTGCACTGCTTAATGTGTCTCTGCCCAGCGAGATCGAGAGGAGAACTGGAGAGCTGCAAAGTGTTGAGTTGCCCACAAGAAAGGGTAGCAGCATTGAGACTGGGGGAAAACAGTAAAGTTTTAGCAACTAGTTAACTGGCTACAAACCAGGCGCATGGCATGATGTGCGCCGTGGAGCACTAGAAAGTCTGTGTCGAGGGGGTGGGTCCATTGTTTAGTGGGTTCAGCCACATCTGTAATAGCAATGAGCTATCATTACTATTGTGCTAGCGCTGAAAAGACCTGGCTAACAAGTGTTTCTTAACAGTGCAGGGATCCAAGGCTACTGCAAATGATGGGAGCAGATGCTTATGCCACTTATTTAAAGTGGATAAAAAGTTAGAGATCACCCAGTAATCCCTGCACTTCCTGGGTGCGGGAGATGTTGATACGAGCTCCCGCCAGGAGGAAGGTTATTTCCACAACAAGCTGTGGGTGAGAGACTCTTTTCAGCCACACGTACAAAGCGGATGTGTGAGGACACTTGTCATAGTATTGGTCAGAGTGCACGAAACCAGAGCCCAATACACACAACTCTAGGACTTGCCTGCCTGATCACAGTTCAAACACACACACACAAAGTTGTAAGTAGTTTTAGGTGCAAGACTCACCTGGAACCCTGGATCGCAGGAAGTAAAGGAACTTCCCATTTTTCGAGTGCATGATCGCCCTCTTTATAAACTCCACCACAGACTGGCAGCGATCCTCAAATTTAGGGTGACACCACAGACTGAAGGTTCCTTCCAACAAGAAATGTTTCGTATTACAAAGGGGTTGGCAGGGAAGAGGAGAGAGACTCTAATCTGCACTGCTCACTCATGTCCCCAAAGGACGGATGACCAAGTCACCACCATAGCTGGCATACTCGTTGGCAATTTCAACAGACAGGCCAGTGACCGCGCTACCCTCTCACAGCTGAATTAACATTGGCGTTATGGCCCACGCCCACGTCACTGACACGTACGCTTTTGCTTAAAAACGCCTCTGAGCCCTTGCTGTTGTAAAGATCTGAGTGTACCTGCTGCAGTGATTTCTCCATGAAACTGCAGATAAGCTTCAGCAATAGCTATGGGAGGAGTGACCTGCCCAACTGTGTCTTGGGGGGGGGGGGGGGTTGGGGGGGAGTGTGCTCTAAAGGGCCCCAACACCATCATCCCAGCAGAAGAATGCAGCTGTAGTAGGAGCACAGTGATCCAAACAGATACATCCCAGCTGTTGGAGTAAGTACCAGGGAGCCTGTGTCTCTAGACCCTTTGGCCATCACCTCTACAAGCAGGCACGGTGTGGCCCCATGTTATGACATGCTTCAGTCCAACCCTGCCCTCTCACCCTAGAGGCAGGGGTAAGGCACACAGTGATACTTTCTCCCTTGTTGCCCTGTTGATACAATGTCTGCATTAAGCTAGGGTTGGAAGTGATGAAGCTGGGAAGAGCCAGTACAGAGACAGCCTTCTCCCATCTAAGCTACCTCGAGAGCTCTCACTAGGTTATAGTTTGACCCTTAGAAGCCACCCAAGACCATTCTCTCAACATCTTTGTGCAGTGATTGGAGACAACTTTCCTCCCCGACCAAGATGCAGGCTCACACCCTCCTGCTTGCAGGAACGCCATCTGTGCACCCCAGAGTGCCAGGTCTGCTCCTTCCCTCTGCCTGTAACATGTGACCAGAGCAGAGAGAAGAGCCCTAGCAATGGAGGAGCTAGTGCAGGGACTTAGAAGTACCTCAGGAGGGCACAGCTTCAACAGAACAGCAGAGGGAACAGCCCCAAGAGCTACACCTAGGGCCAGCTCGACATTAGTGATGTGGGCACCAGGGCACCTACTCCAAGATTGGTACCCCCGCGGGGCAGACCCCGAATGCAGACATGAAGTACTGGCACAGAGCAGCGCTTCCAATGCCGCAACTTAAACCACTAAGTTATCAGTAAATTCGGCTTTGCAGGCATGCAGAGAGCACTTAAATTAGGGACTGCCCAAGGTGTAGCTAAATCAATGTAGTTACCCCAGTGCAAATTTCAGCCGTTAGGGCTTGCCTACACATAGAATTATTCCGGAATAGCTATTTAGTAACACTGAGCTGATAATCCCCCAGAAGTATAGTATAAACCCCAGGCTCTAAAATCTACCTACTTCAGGAAGATCAAAGAATAGTTTTGTCTGCATGTTGCTCAGAACGCAGGAAGTTTTTATGTAGCATGTATGCTACAGTCCCTAGGCACAAATAGATGTCCCACTGTGCCTTTTCACCCACCTGAAATCTGAAGGTCAAATATTTCCCTATTTACCATTCCTCTAGCTCAATCACTTGTCACTTCCACTGGTTTATCAAAGTGCTCAGCTCTGCAGTTTTCAGAACAGCTGTAGCACATTCAGCTGGCAGCTCAGCCAATCCTAGTGTAAGTGTGGAGTTAATTACACAAACAGGAGTGCTGGCATCTTTCTGTAGGGCGATTCCTGGGAACTGCTGCGAGAGTGACAGGACTGTTGGAGTGGAAGGAGCTTTGGAATTCATCTTTTATATCTGACTGGGCCCCAGCGGCCCAAATCAGGGTCTCATACTACGCACCGTACACAAAGACATGGGGTAACATTTTCAAAACCACACTCGTTACTTAAGAGCCAAAACCCCAGGCACCTAGGATCTTAAGTCCCACTGACTTTTAATGAAACTTGGGCTCCTCAGGGTCTGTCACTTTTGAAAGTTTTATCAATGGACTATAAGCCAAACAGTTTATCATCTATGGCCCCAATCCTGCAGAGGAGCTCAGCACATGCTTAATTTTAACCATGACTAATCCCATCTAAAAATCAGTAAAAACTACTCACATGCTAATAGCTAAGCACACACTCTAGGTGCGTTGATGAACCAGTGTCTAAGCAACTTGTGAAGGGCAGTTGGGAAAGGGGGATACAACCAGCCATGTACACAGTTGCAATTGATTATGGCCACACAGTGAAGGCAGCGCTGGTGAAGGGTAGCAGCCTTACAGAAGTACAGGAACGAAGCTCTGTTAACAGAGGAATGAAGCTCTGGTAACCGAGACCTCTCACCCTTGAGGTGTTAAACCTGAGGAGCAGCAAAGGAAACTTGCTCCAGCTCTTGCTCATGGCAGGAGAGTGTCACTGTACAAGAACTTTTTTCAAGAGAGCCTCAAATTGCAAATTGCTACAGCATCTGCCCTTTCCAGCTTTATGGCAAGGGACACCGTCCAAAGGGGAAGCGGGCTAGGCAATCTCAGAGGAAAAACCCTTTTTATAGGCATGTCTTTAGAGGTTAATTTTGATATCCACTAAGGTTCCCAAGTACTTTGGTGCTTCTGCACCTACTTAAAGGTTGCTGATTTGTCACAGGGAAGTTGTGAGGAGGTCCCATCAAAACAGATAGTTTTACAACATTGAGTATCTCAGGCATTTTTCTACTCTCCAGAACATATTGTGCAGTCCCAACACAGAAAACCACATCTGAAATGCAAATACTTGGGGGCGGGGGTCAGTATCCTTCAGCAAGATGACAAATGAGGCAGGAAGCTGGTATGAGCAACATGCAAAGAGTTCTCAGAATAGAAAAGCCACAAGATCAAAGTTAAAACTTCAGCTTGGACATCGGCAGTTTGTACCAGCCAGATGCATGAACGCTGAAGTTCTGCTCCAACACAGTAAGTGTGAAAGTGACCAAAGACAAAGTAAATCAGCAATGACACCCCATGATCATCTCCCATTTAACAGGTGAAACATCAAGACTAAATTGTCCCAAAGTTTTAGCCTTGCTAGTCTCCAACAACCAAAATAACCGAACTCACTCGTAAATTGCATCATAAGATGACAGTACAATGATTGCACACTGAGCTAGGTCCTCTGTGCAGGTCATACTTGATGATCACACTGGTCCCTTCTGGCCTTAAAGCTCTATTAATGAATCAATAAGCTTTTCCTTCATATTTTCTTGCACAGCAACTTTGTAAGTCCATTAGCTTCTTCTTAATAAGCTTCCCCAAAGTGAAGCATGCAGAATGGGCATGGAGGAAAAGGGACTGGGGGAATTTTATTATATTGCTCAGTTTCTCAACTGAGTGATGTTTGAGAAGGAGGAGGATGGGAAGATACCGTTCAGAGGAGTTAAGGGATTAAATGGAGCATTCACAGCCCGAGAGCCTCCCTCAGCCACTAAGTCTGTGATCGCTATGACAAGAACAATCTGAAGAGATTGGTGCAACCTAGGCTGGTCTGTGTGCTACAACTTGTGAGGTGAATGGCTTCTTATTTAGCCTTCCTTGTCATGAGAGAGTAGAAAAGGGTTTGTTTTTTTTAATAGGATCGATCACACATGCAACTTAGAGCTACATATTCCCACTTAGGGTCTTCATTATAGCCTCTGGGATCAACCCACAACAGAACCCTCACTGGGGTCAGCAGTTTAGCACAGAAAAAGAGGGCAAGCTATGGCTGCATTCAGTTTCCCTTTTGCAAGCATGTCTCTGCACAATGCATTGTTCTGGGCTCCTACAGACAGGTGGAATCACAGCGCAGAGCTAATTGGCAGATGGGCCACAGCCACATCTCAGTGAACAAGACCATTCCAAGAACCTGGCTGCGCTTACCTCTGTAGTGCTCCATTCTGGTGTGGTGGGTGATACCCTGTGATCGAAAGCTTAAGCTCAGGATGTAACGAGGGTCGGAACTGTCTCGTACCAGGAAGGATCCGTCTGGTTTCCCCTTCAGCTTCATTTCTGCGTCTTCCCAGTTCATTGGTCCCCAGTACCAACCACACTACCAGTAGAGAGTGCAAAGATGTTGTCAGACTTCTGGTAAGCTAGAAAGGCACTTGCCCATTAACTGCTCCGTACTAAATGGAGTAACTCAACCATCAACGGATTCAAAGAACTGTTGGTCTTTTCTGCCCCATCCCAGCACCAGTGCGCTCCCAGGAAGAATTAACAGTTTGGCATTGTCTGTAGCTGTTGGCAAAAGCACTGCTGAAGCATTTCTTTGACAAGGCTAGTATTTCACTGCAAGATGGCAATTTATACCAAACTGCTAAACTGCTCACTAACAACTCAGCCTACACTGGGGAAAACATCTGACGTGGACCAAAAGGTATCAGCCACAGGTCCCCCATAACCTGCTGCTGGGGAACACTTTAAGAGCAAACTTAGACATGGTTACAGAAAGTCAGACCATATTAAACCATTTTGTTCTAGCTATACTAGCAGATAAACCTGGTTTCATCACTCATCCAGGAAGAGAGACAGTCAATCATTGACAGCAATGAGTAAATTTCCTAGAGTAAACAAGGCCGCCATGTCCCTCTACCACATACAAGCAACATCTCTTTACACATGTAAGCTACCAGAATATGGAAGACATTACCCCTCTTCCAATTATATCCAAGTGCTTCTAAAGCTGGTGGGGATATACATGTCAGGAACTGATCACTGGCAGGGCTATCATTAGGGGAACACATCTTTCCTTTTGTCCTATCCCCATCTCACGCTTCCAAATGCATATGGGGGAATAATGAAGTCTATATGGCTGATCTCTGTACGAGTGACCCCAGATCTAGACCCCGCACAAAGCCTTTACCTTTTCCAGTTCTCGCAAGCTAGCGGCAAAGCTGCTCGAGTCTGGTCGGTAGAGAGGACAGTGAAGATGCTGGGTGGTCTGGCTGTTCACTGCCTCTGCCGGTCTGAACGGGACAATCCGGGGAAACGCATCTGCAGGGAAACAATCAACAATGGCAGGCAACGGTCACTCATTTACAAGCAATACCGCAAAGAATAAGAGCCGCCCTCCCCAAACAGGCCCTGGATTCTAGAGGACAAAGCAGGTGCAATGAAGCCATGGCATAGAAAAAGCAGCTTTACTGATGGATGGACAGTGTCCTTGGGAACGAGGACAGAGAGGAAACCTGGGTGGCAACTCCAAGAGAAACTAATTCACTGTCTTCACCATCTATTCACCTGTGTCCCCTCAGAGGCCTGTCCATGGAAATGCCAAGGCCTTTTCACCTTTTAAAACAGATTGGAGAGGGATGTTGTTAAAGTAGCTTAGGCCCATAATTTGACAGCTTCAAAAATTAGATGCAAGAAGACAGGAAACTGAAGGTTAAGTGATAGAGCTAAGTAGCTACAGAGCCCTGTATGTGATTTTACTCCGGTGCTACAAAACAAGACATCTTTTGAGCTTAGGGAGCCAGTGTTGAGCCCTATTCCCAGAACTACGCTAACACTAGCAGACAAGAGGCCCCAGTGATCACAGAAGACACATGTTAGGCCATGCAGTGCCTCCTGCAGTCAGTTTAGGGCTAGAGGCTGTGATTCATGCACATTCCAGTTCTGCTGAGCTGAAGGGAGGAAGTGGAGATTTGAGAGTTGCCAAATGGAAGAGGGTAACTAAGCTATTATGAGCAATGCAGACAGCCACATTAGATGGAGAAATAGTTTACAAAGGAACCTAGAGGTTTGACTCAACCATGTCCCAGTATGTAACAACGTGGGGAGAAGACCAGCTCAATCTTGCATTACCTGAACTAGTCAAGGGGGCAGCAACCAACCCTTGCTATCGTTCTGACAATCAATACAGACTTCAGTAAGGTCAGACATTTGCCAAAAAAGATTAGTCCAGATCTCTGCAGGACACAGCCTTGCCACTAAAACTAAGCTGACCTGGGGCATGGGGTGGAGGAGGCGGAGGCAGAGGGAAAGACTGCAGGGAAGACCCCATCGGACCCACTAGAACAGATGTAGGCAGCGTTCCACTGATATCATCTAGGAGAGAACAAAAGCAAGAGAGGTTGAGAATATAGGAAAGTAAGCGAGTGGCTACATCGCCAAGCACCTGCCAATGGAGCAGGAGGAAGCCCAGTGTTCAGCTCCGCCGGCAGTGCTGAGCAGGAGGGGAAGGGGTGGCACATTAGCCAACAGCTCAGCCTTTCACTAGCTTCTCTGAAAAGCAGATATTGATGTAACCTCAGAACTTGTGTCACGCAGTATCACCTGGACACATACACCACCTCTCCTGCAAATCAAGAAGTTAGTTTCTAAACTGGGTATTTAGGGAGAACGTGGCTGGCAATACAAGATTAAGAACATCAATAGGTTTCTGAGTGTCTAACGGCAGCCCAATATGCAGCCACGCATGAGACATGCAAGTTTGCGTTTCAGTCTCAAAAGCCAGGGAGTGCTGTTGAGTTAGCATGCTAAACCCAGGAGAAAGGGACAATCTCACAGTGTTCTATAACAACCCTCCCTGCCAGCTGATTCAGCAGCAGCACTGGATATGGAATTGGAAGAAATCCTTTGCTTGGGAAGGAGAGATCAGTTTATTGGAAGAGATCCTGTAAGAGCCTGCTTTGTACTCCAAACTGGAAAAATAATTCAATCACTACCCCTTACAGCCACAGACATGACCAGGAAGGAAATTCTAGGGGGATGTATGCAGAGTACCTAGCAGGCTGAGGCTTCTCCGTGGTGGAGGTGGAGGAGTCGGAGGGTGAGGCGAGGTCAGTCCTCGCTGGGAGATGTCCACATCCACTAGTGACACAGTTTCACCTGAAGATTCATAGAGAGAGACTGGTAAGAGTTTGCACCTTCTACAGAGCATGCAAAGGGAGGAGACAGTCAAGCAGCAAGGAGGTAGCTTTAGAAAGTTTTTGGAGGTCAGTTCCCACACAGGTCAGAGGCCTCTGCTTCAGTCTCATATTAAACGCTTTCAAGCTGAATTTCCCCATTGCTCTGATTTTAAGACATTGATCAACTCTGCCCCAGCAGCCCATGGGTCAGGCTCTAAGCAACAGTCAAGCGCGAGCAAATGGCAAATACTGATGCAGGCTTCTGAACCCAACCTAAATTCAGCACATACTGTAGAAAAAGTCTTTCAAAAGCACAACAGACTCAGTCATTTTGAAGGCTATTACTGCAAGATTTCCAGGCTAACACAGCAGACAGTGTGTTTGGGCAACTGAGGTATACAGCAGAAGGGTGTTCAAAGCAAGGAGCTGAAGGGGTTGCGTTTTGTTTTTTAACTCTATTTGCTACATTAAACAAACCAATGCTTGCCAATGCTTCCGAATGTGTGCATTTCATGCACACTCCTAGGCATTTGCTAGACACAAATGGAAAGACTCCAATAGCCAAAGGCACATCTGATGGAACGGTCAAGTTTTGGACTTAAAAACCCATTCATGTTTTTAGCTATTAAAGAGATTTTCCCACCAACCAGCCCAAGTGGAAGATATCAGCAATACTTCAATGGCAGTTCTTTGACCACGTTCTCTCTCTCTCATGATATTAACCCTCAATATGCTTCGGTAGGCACTTCTGATTTCTAGATTCAGAAGCTGACCACAGCATTACGAAGACTCCCCTGAAGTTCTCTACAGCTTTAATGCTCACAAAATGGCTTAACAGGCCAATTTCATGCACTGGTACCTGTGGCCAGATGTGATAAGCCAAGGATGGGCAGCCTGCCAGATCATTTTATCTGGCCCATCATAGCCCAGCTTGGGGCAGGTACAATGGCCAAGAAGGGAGCAGGATGACGTATTATGGGGGGAGGGTCTCTCTTACATGTAGACATGTGGGTCAGGTGAGAGCTAATGGGCCGGAGGGGGGGAGGGTACCAGGCCCAGCTCCATGGTACAGGAGTCACCACTTCAGGGTGGGTGTGGGGCTGGCTCACTCTTTAACACCCCCCAGGGGCTCCCACCTCCTAGCTGCAGGACCCAACCCCCAGGTCACACACCCAAGCCTGCCAAAGCGTTTTAGAGAATTTTGTCGCCCTCTATCATCTTAAAGTTGCCCATCCCTGTCAGAAGTCTTATAGGCAACACTCCTGTTGACTTCAAGGGGAGTTTGCCTGCCAACAGCCTACAGGATCAAGTGATTATGGGTTAAACACCTGCTTACTGCTGCAGAGGACCCTTAAGGTCAGCATCCTGCTTGAACCAAATAACTGCGAGAGCTGATCAGGCTTTTAGGTTACCTAGCTGGTATCAACCCAGGTGCTCAAAGGTTCTGGCCCCCCACTGCAGTGAACATGTGCTAAAACACGGCAATAAAATCAAGGAAACATCACCAAAGCTAAACTACTAATATTAAACTAAACTAACCCTAAAGCAATCCAACTGACAAATCCACAAGTTAGTCCCACTATTGAATTGGACTAGCATCAAATAGTAAAAATAACCAAGCCTCATCAATTCTAAAGAGGATTCGAAGGAGGTGGCTGGCTGTGTAGTTTGAAATTGTTTAGCTGGAATTTATAAGTCAATCAAATCCATAACTTGGGGCCGGTTAAATATCTTAATATTGAAACTGAACCATCTGAATCACAACCTCAGAGCCAATTATAAAGCTTCCTTCCCTTGATTTCAATTCTCGTGGGTGGCTAACTCTCTCAAGCCCTCTCAAGATGTAATATTTGCATTGTTGGCGCACCCAGGAACCTCAGTCAAGCAATATGTAAACACTGAACAAAAAAGGATAGCCCACTTAACAGAAGTCTGGATAAGCAGAAGTTTGACAACTCTTGTTTACTAGAAATTACGGATGGCACTCTCTCAAGTTTCTGGATTTTTAAAACAGAACACGCTGAGTAATTTTAAGACACAAGGCGGTTTACTTGGGTAGCTTCTCTTTCAGGTGCCTTCCTCACGTGTGGGTGCTCACACCTGCGTGCCTACAGCCACACTTTCACTGCCACCCCCTAAAAACAAAGCTAAGTAAAACAGAAGACAGAATAAAAATACTTAAGGTAAAAGGGGTTGCAAACGCATCAGCTCTCAGTCTTGTGGACTAGAAGCTAGCTAATTAAGCATCCAGCATTTCCCACTAGTGGACCTCCAGGTGCAGGGAGAAACAGGAAAAGGAAGGAGTGGCCTGGTAGTTGAGGTCCTGACTTCCCCATCCCAAGGTGAAGAGTCTTGAGACTCTTGAACGCAAGTCTCCCCATAGGAAGCTTATTGACCTGGAAGGCCAGGTAGGCTTCCTGGCCTTATCTGATTTCCAAGACCTTTGGACAAATCAGGTACAAGGCCCCATGCAATTTGGTCCAAGCAGGTTCGAATTAGGTCATCCTTAGTGAGTGTCAATTTTTGGAAAAGTCCCATTTAAATCAGCAAAATAAAAAACTACCTGGTGTTTTGCATAAGAGAACCTGACATCTACAAGCAGACAAAGATATCAATAATCCAGACAAGACCGTGCTAACTTCCTCAAATGGTCTCATGTAAGTGAAAAAGACTTGAGATAACACTGTCTCCCGATTACAAAAAGTTTAGCTATTTAGGAGAGTTTTGTCAATCGGAAAAACCTGAACAACAAAACCAGTCACATTCATTCATTCACCGGAAAAATTAAAAAGTGATTTCAAACTTGTGATCAATTTAGTCATTTCCAGTTTCTTCTCTGCAATTTCTCGGGAGAAAAGTTACTTTAAAACTCATCATGAAGAAGTCCATTAAAGTTTTAATTTCTTAAAAGGTTATACAAGGTTTGTATTCCCATGCATGCTCGCTCTCACGCACAGTGAAGATCCCAGGCCACTGGCAACAGCTGGGGAGATGGTGTTAGCAGTTCAGCTTTGTCAATCTCTGGTTTGCAGAATGAATGCACATTCTGCACATCTATGGGAAGCTAGGCATGTTTCGGAAAAAAAACCAAGTGTGTGCTGCTACCATAATATTAAAATGACTTCTGTGGAGGTTTCAACTCATGAGGAAATGGAGAAGATGAAGCACTATGACTTGAATTCTCCCCAATCTTTGTTTGTGGTGTTAGCTCAGCTCACTCTGACAGAACTAAAAGCTCGGAGGGGGCAGAATTCTTTTTTTTTTAAAAAGTTCCAGGCAAGGTAATAAAATGACCTTCAAGGTAGGCTGATCTCAGCACAAAGGTCAGCCAGAACCCTATAAAGGGACATCAGTATGTGCGTGCTCCTCCTCCTCTCAGACACCAAGCCATATGCAATTTCCAATCCCACCCACTAGGTACTTTCAATGCACTCATCACCATATTAGCTGGGTTTCTATTCATACCTGTATCAAGAAGCAAATGGGATACGCAGGAAGCCCTTTGCTTTTATTTATAGCCAGTCTGATCTCAACCCCATACCAACCAAAGCTCTGGGCATCCTGAGAAACACTTAAAACCACAATACTGACATTGCAGCCTACATGGTCCAAAGCCAGCAGCCCCGCTTCTTCCACCAGACATTCCCAGACAGCAATTCCACTTACAGCACTGCCTCAGTCCTCCACCAAGGCCCATGCAAAGTCTGCTGGTTTGAAGCATCCCCTAAAGGTTAATGGATTTGGACCACTATAGACCAACATGCTGGGGAGAAGCATTCCAAAGGGGGCCCATCACACAGAATATGACCTCCAGCCCGTCTGCTCTTTTCCACTCAGAGATCAAGCTCAAGCACCCACCTAACACCACCATAGCATTTGGTCATGGGGAGAGGTAATTTCAGGCAGGACAGGCACAGGAATCTAACCCTTCTCAGCACCCAATGGATAAGACACTGGCTCACTGCAAGCTTCTCTAACAGCAGGCCTTGATTCTGGATTCGGTTGTGTACAGCAGCTGAAGTAGAGCCACTTGACTATATGCTTGTTGGTGCAGGAACACACTGTTGTGATTGCACAGTGCCTAAGACAGGATCCTGGTATGTGACTGGGGCTCTCCATTACAGACATCTGCACCGATGCAACTGCACCAGTACAAAACCCAGTACAGAAGTGTTGCCTGCACCACAGTGAAGATTCCTGCTTTTAAACATGTTAGGTCACACTGGTTATACTGCTGTGGCTACAAGTGCCAGCATGTCTAATGAAGACAGCCCTTTGTGTGCCAGGATCACAGTTCAGACTCCCGTTCCCCTTTCAATAGGGGAAAATTAAAAAACATGAAGCAGAATGAGGAACTGTGTTCTTCAGGGCTGGTCTACACAGACTCGCTTCTGATTAACTGTTTCTGTTAAGAGTGTCCCACACAGGCATTTAGTAAGGAACAGTTATTATGCTTTGAATTCATACCCTACCTTTACCCACATTAACGTCCCAGTGCCAACAAGTCTTACACAGGGTTCTTGTTTTAGGGGGTTGTGAGATTATAATTCCTGGTGGACTGTATAGCTCTTAGCAGATGAACGGAAAGGAAGTCTTAATTATCTGTAATTAAATCTAAAGAGTAACACACCTGAAAGTGTAAAATAAAGTATTTCACTTCTTTTTATCCTTACCTGTGAATAGGGGGCTGAAAGCAACCGGAGAAAAGGCACTTTGAGTTCTTGTCAATCGAGGTTTCCTATTCAGAAAGAGAAAGATAATGAATTAAAAATAGCAATTCTTCCTCAGCTCTGGAAAAACTGTTCAGCTTGATCTTCTGAAAAGCTGGCGGAGCCTAGTCACTACACTTGCAATGCAGTTTAAGACTTATGAGTAAATGTATGCAAATATTAAGCCAAACCTGCTTTAGAAAGAGTACAATCACCAATACACAAAGCTAAGTCTCAGTCTTCACACCACATCTCTAAATGGATAAGTAACAAGTTAATTTCAGGAGGAAAGTCAGTTAGAGCAAATAGCCTCCGCTACTCAAGTTGGAGTGTATTTAAAACTGAGACAATGCTATGTTGAGCTAATTCTTTCCCTAGGCTGGCCATTACATCAAGATGCCTTAGTGAAACATCACCAAGACAGAGATACAGGTTACATGTGGCATGCCAGACCAGTTAACTCTGCATTGACACTCACGCGACGCACAAGTGTCACGTGAGGTACACAGCCTTCTTGAGACAGTTTGAAAGATGAGGTGAACTGCGGAAAAGCTGCTTTGCTCTCTAAGCCCATTCAGCTACATGGACATGTAGCTAAAACATACCTGTGAGGACTGCTGTAAAATTTCCTTTCCAAAATTTACCTAGTACGAGGCCTACAAGTTTAGCCACGTACTACCACTGCCCAGTGAAAATTAGCCTGTACAGTATCCTTGACAGAAGGATCCTGAAGGGCTTTGCACAGTTGGGTATTATCACCCATTAACATAGGAGAAACCAAGGCTGAGTAGCTGTGACTTGCTCAAGATCCAAGTCCACTGCAGAGGTGGGAACTTGAAACTCAGCAGTCTCCCTTTCAAGGCTCTCATTTAAAATCTAGCTCTTCCTGCAAGAGGTGATCTTGCAACAGTAACGACAGAGTTAAAAAGTGGTCAGAATTCTCTAACTTGATCCCTTGCTTTATACTTGAAAGTACTATTTATAGAGAGCCCAACCACAATTGTATCTGAGCATAACCAGTGCTGTCCATGAACTGTTGTTTAAAAAAAGGCTCCAACAGGCAGGCCAGCTGGCTTACAACCTCACAGGAAGCAGTTTTTTTGTCCTACAACAAATAAAGAAACTAGCCTGTTTAAAGCTTGCTTTACAGAAGTTTAGTTTCATGCTAGAGGCTGCAAGACAAGGTTCCTGTGTTGGGGGTAAGAAGTACATGGCTGCTACTTGAGTGCTTCCAGGCAAATCAAGCCTGAATCTTTGCCTTTGTGCAAGACATGATCTTAAAAGTGTGCTACAGAATTCTAACTAAGTGGTAGCTTCCAGTATCACAAACAGCAAGCTAATACTAGAGCATTATCTTAACAAGACTCTACCCAACTGCTGGCCACCTGAAAGATGTTGAATGCACTACTTCGGAAATCCCCCCTCAGGCCAGATGAGTCAATTACTTAGTGCCATGCTTCACAATTTAAGAGCAGTGTCATCCAAACAAACATGTTATTCTGCATCAGCCTTGCAACATTGACATGAAGATTTACCAACCTAGACATAAGCCCTTCTTTTCCCATCCTTACCATGATGGAAATGCCAATATTTTACTTGCCCATCCAGGAGAATCTCTGACCCTGGGCAAGTGGGATTTTACAAGGCTGACTTGGTAACTCTCGAGCTCTCTTCTTCACCTCCATTTTTAGATTTGCAAGGACGAAGTGCTCTCCATAATCTGAATGCTTCCCTTAAATCCACTAAAAGGTTTTGCCTTTGTTCTTTGGCTGTCCTATCGCAAGACTCTTAAGACGCTAGCCAGTTTCAGAGAAAGTTAGCTGTCTCCCATCTTCTGCAAAAGTGTTAAGCTGCACAGAATATCAATTTAACCAAGTTATTGGAACACTGAAATCTAAGCTCCAGTTTTGTATCACCAGGCATTAAAAACTGTTAGAGTGCAGAACATGCAAGTATAATCCTGCCTTTACTGCAGGGCATACAAAATTCTGCTGCAATTTATACCTGAATAACTTCATTGACTGATGGGGTAGCACAGGTGTGAAGGAAGTATTTTGTTTTATTTTTGCAAATAAGGACAGTAGTGAGAAATACTCCTACCATTTAAATACTGATCACTTTTATGGAATCACTTAACCAAAATAGTTTGGAATTAAACCTCTAGCCATCTATTACTGAAGCCCTATTTTATCCTTAGAGGAATGAATAGCACAGAGCAGAAACATTTTAGACCTCTCCGTGCCATTACCAAAACGGCTACATTTTTACGCTACTATTCTACAATCATGTTGAAAAAAAAGCACCATGTGTTATTTCTCACTTCTAGATCTGCAGTGGGGTCAGATCCAGAAATGATTCACAAGGACTGGACTCTGCTACATTTCACTATTAAACTCAAATGATCTTTTCTAACATTTCCTTTCCCTCTTCTCCTCAAGCACAGCAATGGTCTCCAAACGATGGTGGAAAATATTAATAGTAATCAAGTGTGACCGTCAACAGAACACCGCTGCCTCAGTTTAACTTATTACTGCAGAAGATCCCTTAAGTGTCCTCAGGGAGCCATAAGTTGGCATTATGGTGAACATGGCAGTTGCTAAAGAATGCTAGTGATGGAATTTCCAAGCGGCTCACATGGCATCAGATGAGTCTGAGCATCAGATGAGCCACATCAAATATCACAGATGACATGGCTAAGATGGGGTATCTTTAAATCATTAGAGATCAGAGGAGAAGAGTGTTTTAGGTTCAGTTGTCCATATCAGTAACAGCTGAGACAATAGCCATGAGAACTCATTGTTCTGTAGTAAGTTAGGACAAGGTGACAAATCTTTTCCATTTCCAGTTTCTGTAATTGGTTCCAGACAGGCAGAGATGGTAATAAGTTAATTTGGCTTAGATCAAAGTCCTAGCCAGTCAGCCCCACTGGGGTCATGTGACACCTTCTGCATATGAATGTATAAGGGAATGTTAGAAGTGACTGTAAAAAAGATCAAATCCTTGACCGTTGGGTGGGCAGATGCTGCTGGCCAGAGCTGTATGTGAACTAGCAATTGTAAACCGCCCACAAGATTTGGGCCCAGGGGCGGCTCTAGCCTTTTTGCCACCCCAAGCACGGCAGCACGCCTGCGGGAGGGTGTCTGGTCCTGTGGAGCGCCTGCGCGAGGTCCGCCGGTCCTGCAGCTTCAGCGTACCTGCCGCCAAATTGCCGCCGAATCCGCAGACAAGCCACTGAAGGCAGCCTGACTGCCGCACTCACAGAGACCAGCAGGCTGCCCCTCACGGCTTGCCGCCCCAGGCACGCGCTTGGAGCACTGGTGCCTGGAGCGGCTGCTGCTTGGGCCACAAGCCTGCAACTGGATTCATGCAGGCAGCCTCTTATTCAAGTCATTGGGACTCTGCCTGTGCAGATGCAGTTGCAGGATCCATGCCTAACTCTCCACTCACATGTTTAATATGAATGGAGCAGTGGTGCGCAATGGCTTCGGAGAGCCATTTCTGTGATGCAGCATTTATATATCAATGCTCAGTCCCAAAGGCAGGAATGTTGCCATGGGTATCCCTATATTTAGTTGCAGTCAGGGGCGACTCTAGCCATTTTGCCGCCCCAAGCATGGTGGCACACAGCGGGGGGCGCTCTGCTGGTCGCTGGTCCCGCAGCTCCGGTGGACCTCCCACAGACGTGCCTGCGGGAGGTCCACCGGAGCCGCCTGCCGCCCTCCTGGCGACCGGCAGAACGCCCCCCACGGCATGCCACCCCAAGCATGCGCTTGGCGTGCTGGAGCCCCCCCTGGTTGCAGTCTAAGTCCGCCCCAGTTCATCAGCACAGACTATTGATCTTAGATAATGGGGTCAGTTTTCCTTTCAACCTTTGCTACATTTACTAAGCAGAGTTGCAACAGGGTCCCTCAAGGAATCTGAATGCTATGGATTGCCAGGGCTGCAACTTCAAATACTGGGGACTCTGCTTAGCAGTAACTTTTAAGAAAAAGTTGCACTGGGTAAACACCCTTCTGCAGTATAGAGACAAAATGTCTAAGTTTTAGTATCTTAGAACAGGAATTATTTGGGAAGGGTGTGGGAAGGGGCCGAGAGTCAGATATACCGACAGGAATGTGCCTGAAAGCTATGTAGCAAGTCCAGGAATAGCAGCCTTTGACTGGATCAAATCTCAACTTTGAACTAACAGGAGAAGCTTTCCCCTTAGACCGCTGCAGCCTCTTCCCCAGTCCTAAAGTTAGTCTTCATGGAACTAGTTTTTCCCCCCAAAGCCCTGAGCAGCAATATAATCTGGTCAGGTCAGCCATCTGTGGCTCACTTTAAATGCCATGTCTGTACTAGAAAAAGTTTATTTTAACATGTTAGCTAACAAATGTTAAAACCCTGGTGCAGACAAGGCATGCTGCAGTTTTAACATGCATTAGCTCAGGGGTAGGCAACCTATGGCACGTGTGCCAAAGAGAATACAAGCTGATTTTCAGTGTCACTCACACTGCCTGGGTCCTGGGCACCAGACCGGGGGGCTCTGCATTTTAATTGAATTTTAAATGAAGCTTCTTAAACATTTTAAATACCTTATTTACTTTATATACAACAATAGTTTAGTTATAGATTATAGACTTATAGAAAGAGACCTTCTAAAAATGTTAAAATGTCTTACGGGCAGGTGGAACCTTAAAAGAGAGTGAATAAATGAAGACTCGGCACATCACTTCTGAGAGGTTGCCGAGCCCTGCATTAGCTGATTGAGGTAAACCTGAAGGGAAAGCATAGGATTTACCTCAACCAGCCAATACGTAAACATGCCTTGTTTACCCTAGACTTTTCACAAGTGTTAAAGATTCCCCTTTTCTCCTAGTGAGGACAAGGGCAAAGAACCAGCAGTTTGCACAAAACACTGCTGGCCATGAGGAACCTGCAGATATGGGCATCCTCAGGAGAGCAACTCAGCTAAGCAGTGCAGGTGAATTGGTATCTTGAGAAAGGAGACCCAGCACACAAGTTAGGAAACCTAAAAAATCTTCCATACTTTGAGGCAACTTGGGAGAAGGAGAAGAGACACCATATAAGCTCAGACAGGAGGTTAAACTAACAAAATAGGGGGCAGAAGCAGCTGTAAGAACCCTGGTGCTGCCCCACTGCTAAAACACAGCAGGTCCAGCAAGTGTGGGCAATGCAGTATGTGGTTCCTTGAAAGCAGCCTTTCTTCCTTCACACATCTGCACAGAAGCAGAGTGTGCCCATAAGGTTGTAGGCGTGGTCAGCAACCCACTACCCTCACCCAGTCTTCTTCACTGGCACGAGATGGCATAAAGCTCAACTCTCTAGTAGCTAGCAATGGATGCTCCACTATGAAGCCTCCTGGCGAGTAGGGGAACTGGAACAAAATACAGTGATGCACCTTCTTTCCTATCCCTCACAAGGAGAACTCCATGAAAAAGTGCCCATGTGAACAGAAGGCACAGTTCAAACCTAGACCTTTTGGAGAGGACTTGTGAAGTTCGATTCAGCATATTGAGCTAATCTTTGTTAAAATACTGCCTAATGTGTGCAACAGAATCCCATGCTTTCGCGTGTAAGAGTTGGAAATTGTAAGAGCAGTGAACATTAAATTCTCCTACAAAAGGAAGAATCCATGTGGCAGTATGTTCTTTCTGATCAAAATCTGTTAAAATGTAACTGCTAATTTCACGCCACTTTATTTCAGTTCTCAGAAATCATAAAGACTTCCAGTTCTGGTCAACAGCAAGAACAAGGAGTGAGTGAATAAACCACAAGTACATTAGCAAAATAGTGTCATTACAAGCAAATGGAATCTCTCTGCCATCTAAGGCCCACTTATGGTAAATGGAGCTTGTAAGCCACAGTATAAAGCAGCTTCAACATCCTACATGTAGAGAACCATCAAAGCTCATCTCAGGAGTGCATTAACAGTACTTAAGGCTCAAACACATTGACCAGCGTTAAGTGGTAACAAGCTGACACTGCAATTTAGCCAAGAAGTTTAGGCTACATGATCTCAGAGGCTAACTCATGACATCCCCTATTTAGAAGAAGCCAGTAATTTCAGTCTCCCAGCCTACACCAGTAAGGTAAGCAAGATTTTTGCCATATTGGCTGCATAGTTACCACAATCTGGTGCTCTGGGCCACAATTCTCCAAAGGTTGTTTGCTACTCGCTCCTGAGATGTTGGGGGATTTTCTTGCTCACCCATCATAAATTCTTAAACTACGCCCTTCTATATGTCCTCTCTTCACAAAAGGACTTGCATTAGGCCAATCAATTCTCCTGGTCAAGGACTAGACTGTTTCCAGAGTCCACTAAATGCTCCTCCTGGGCTGACTAGAAACTTCCTTGAGATCTCAGCAAGGCACTCCCTGCCTCCCCACCAACAAAAGCCAAGTAATGTCACCTCTACAGCAACCCCAGCTGCAGAAGCAAGCATGTAGCCTCTGCAGCGCATGGAAGCTTGGAACTCCAAAGCCCACATGGTAACATGGAGAGCAGAGAACAGGCCACCATGTGAGCCCCTTTTGGTCCCAAATATTTCACTCCTCCTGCTGAAGCAGTTTCCTTTTGTATTAACTTATGGCTGTCACAGGAACAAATACAAGCTCACTGGATATGCAGAGCTCACATGTGACTATTCCTACTCCAGCACTAAATATTATTGCTAAAGTCATATTGGAAGTGGCCCAGGAGAACATAAGGCTCATTCTTTTGAGAAAACTGTTCAGCTCTACAATTCTTTTCATCTGTGGTTCACGAGATAGGTGCTGACTTTAGCATCCCAGGAATAAACAAAACAGAATAGTTCAAACGCTGGCTCAAAACCGTAAAGTCACCTGTTGATGGAGACAACAGCACAGCTAGAATCAACAAGTCTACAGTAAAATTTAGATTGTGATACTAGTGTTTCCTAATTTATGGACAAAAAGAGGGGGGTTGTTTAGTTGGTGTTAACAGGCCAGTCTACCTTGAATGATTGCTTAGAATGTGCGCTAAACAGCTTATGCTAAACACCCTGTTCCACCTCATATTTAGCTGTGATGCTGGGACTATCTTTCCCAGACCTGACAAAGAGCTTAGTGTGGCTTCAAAGCTCATCTCTCTCACCAATGGAGGTTGGTCCAATAAAAGCTAACACCTCCCCCACCTTGTCAATCCAGGTACAAGACAAGAGACAGCAAATGGAAACAGACTAATAAAAGGGGATAGGAAACAATGAGACAGTACAGGCCAGCACAAGAGGCTGGAGTCTCAGCACACTCCAAGCCCAGCCAATGTCAATTTTTTTTTAGGCATGCCATGACTGCAATCACTAAGCGAAGAGCTGCAGTTAGAAAGCTCTAGCAGTAATCGAGGGCCTGATGAACTAAACCTTCTTAAACTAAGAAGTTCTGCCCTGAGGATGCATACACCAGATACTACATCCCAAAAACCCATGGCTTTCTTCTGGATATTTAACAACTATTCCTTCTCAGGTGCTGCTCCCAAAGCATTGCTGGGAGTGTATTCCTGCTTACGCCTACATTTCATACACCTGACCTTTTGTTGGTGGGAATGCTGAGCCCCTCAGAGCAGGGACTTAACAGCAACAAGCACGATATTGGATATACATAAGCCATGTCCTCCTTGGATCTTTGTGCTGAGAACCCACTCATGGTGCATGCCTGCTCATGGAGCTGAACGGGCATGCTGTTACATAGGCATGCCAACCTCCTTCTGTCAGCGTACCCCATGCCCCTCCTGGTGAATGAACATTAAGGCATCCTTCTGCCCCACACCATGGCACACACTTGCCATCTCCCATACCCATCTCCCACCCTTACAGTGAAAGCACAGAGGCTACATGCCATATTATATATTCCACTCCCTCCCTTGCATTAAAGGTGTACACCCTGGCATACACACACCTCCCCAGAACGGCTTCTCTGAAACCTTGCAGAAAGAGCATAGGACAGTGTGTACGCTGGCCTCATTCCTCACATCCTTAGGCCGAGAGCAGGTGCACAGGTTGTTGCTATTCGCATGCTCCACCACCACCTCCACACTCTTAACATCTGCACCCACAAGCCCACTCAGACCCTTGCCTGGAAAACACACCCCTAATGCATCAAGAACATGCCCCAAAGCCCTTGCTCCCTCTGAGAGGTCAGCAGGATGCAGCACAACCACTGCCCCTGTGACCCCTGACGTCCTGGGCACCCCCGTGCTTAGTGCACGGCTGTAGGGCTGCCTCCCCCCCACAAGCAGCCCCAGCCCACCCCCTCAGTGTCCTGCCCCCCCCGGA
>NC_133789.1:5040133-5099696 GCF_003597395.2 Chelonoidis abingdonii
CCCCCCCTGCAGCCCCCGGGACCCGCCGCCGCTCCCTTCCCTCTCCCTCAGCGGAGGGGAACTGCCGCCGGCCACGCCCCCTCACTTCCACCTCAGGCCACGCCCCTTCGCTCCGGTCCCTTCCGCCGGCCCCTCTGCAGGCCCCGCCCCCGCCTTAGGCCACACCCCTCACCTGCGTCCGTCGAGGGACGTTAGCCCCGACGGCCCTAGGCCCCACCCCTTAACTACGTAGATCGCCCTACGTCAGCCCCGACTCCAATAGGCCCCGCCTCCTGCCCTAGGCGCCTGCCCTGTTCCAGCCCAGTATGGCTCCGCCCTGTCTCCGATAGGCCACGCCCTTACCTCAACCTAGGCCCCACCCCTTCTATTTTAAGCCCCGCCTTCTTCTGATTCTGCCCCCACCAGCCACAGTCAGCCCTATGCGCCCCTGCCCTTCCTCCTGGCACTGAGCCTGATGTTTGTTGTGCTGGGCCCTGTCTGTGGGGTGGGGCTTAGCCTGCCCTCTGATTTCCCCTATCCAGCCCATCACTGTGCTTGCCGATTATGGCCTGATGTGACACTGACCTAGGGTGATCAGACAGGAAGTGTGAAAAATCAGGACGGGGTAGGGGGTAATAGATGCCTATGTAAGAGCAAGCCCCAAATATCAGCATTGTCCCTATAAAATCGGGACTTCTGGTCACCCTACACCAGGGGTTCTCAAACTGGGGGTCGGGACCCTTCAGGGGGTCGCAAGGTTATTACATGGGGGGGTCATGAGCTGTCAGCGTCCACACCAAACCCATTTGCATCCAGCATTTGTAATGGTGTTAAATATATAAACAAGTGTTTTAATTTGTAAGAGGGAGGTCACACTCAGAGGCATGCTGTGTGAAAGGGGTCATCAATACAAACGTTTAAGAACCAAAGCCCTACACTGACTGGTCTCCTCTGATTGTCCTGTTATGTTTCTTTTTCCATCAACCACTTCTCCACACGTCTGTGGTCTTAGGCCCCCAGTATTGCAAGTCATTCTGCAAGGGCAGCTCAATGCATCCTCAGTCACTGATGATCCATTTGCAGGATCAGGGCTTAAAATCTCCCCCGCTATCCATTCCTATCGCTCATCCCTGCTCACACCAAAAATATAACTAGGTTCAAAAAAGAATTAGCTAACTTCATGAGGGACAGGCCCATCAATGGCTATTAGCTAAGATGGTCAGGGAGGCACTCCATGCTCTGGGTGTCCCTAAACCTCAAACTGCCAGAAGCCGGGGCTGGATGACAGGGGAGAGAGCACACAATTTGCCCTGCGTTATTCATTCCCTTTGAAGCATCTGTCACTGGCCACTTATCAGAGACAGGATAGTGGCTGGCTGGATCATTGGTCTGACCCAGTATGGCCCTTGTTATCTTCACTTGGCCTAGCTCACCATTCTCCCCATATCCTGTCACGGCTGCCTCCAGACTCCCTCCTCCCTCTCGGCTCTGTAACCCTAGGCCCTCCTGCTGCCTCCATCCCTCCCAAAGCATTAGTTAAGGTCCTTATTCGGAACCAGTAACATTGCTCCTCGATCCCATCTGCTCCTCACCAGGACTAGTTTCTGACTCGGAGCCCCAAATGCTGCGGCTGAAAAGAGGAGCGTTCATCAAGCACTTACAAGTCCAGCAGAGATTCAGCCCCTTCACATCTCAATGGAGCAAGTGCCAGAAAGGCAGTGTGACCTAGTGGGTAGGACGCTGCTCTTAAACTCTGGGGACTAGGGGTCTTGTCCCAGCTCTGCCATTGGCCAACGTGTGTGAGCTTGGCTGAAGTGGCATGGGCGGGAGAGGAGTCTGCCCGGCCCCCTGCCCACTCAGTGGCAGCTGGGAAGCATAGACAGGAACAAAGGTGGTAGCCAGACAGATGCCAGGAGCTCAGAGAGGAGACAGGGCTGAGTGCAAGCACCATCTCTGCTGCCCATAGAGACACCCCCTCACCCAGCCCTTTGTTCCCCTGAGCTGTTCTCTATACAGATTCCCTGAGTCCCCCCACAGCCTGAGTGTGCTCCCAGCCCCTCCTCTGGACTCATCCTGAGCTGGAGTTAACTCCTTCCTGCCCAAGAGGTGCTGCACAGAATCTGGCTCCCAATAATTCCATAGACAGGAGCAGACCCAGATCCTCCCCCCTGGGAGTTTCGTGCCGAGTTGAGGCTCTGGGGTCTAAGTGTTGATACAGTTTCTCTCCTGGATGCTGAGCACCTGCAAAACACAACGCCTGGAAATCCAAACTGAGCTACGTAAAGGAGGAAACTGAACGTGGGCTAACGTTAGCCCTGGCACTGGCAGTGCCAAGCCACGGGAGCACTACGGCAGGCTTTGACTCACAAGAATTCACCCCCTTTCGCTGCACAATGACACAGTATTTTGGGGTGGTGTGAGCAGGGATCCTCTAGAAACCCACCATTTCCTCCAGAATCAAAACATCAGACCCCAACCCGATCCACAGGGCCATCTAAATTCAGAGCCCAAATCTGCAGCCTGGTCCCATCTCCAACGTTCTCCTTCCCGCCGCTGCCCATCTGCAGAGAGTGCAGGACAAGGCTCCCTCATTGACTTGCACTGAGCCAGAAGGAGGCGCTAGCAATCAGGCTTCTCTTTGCGGGGCGTGAGGAGCGGGTCTAAGGCAGTGCTTCCCAAACTGTGGGACGTGACCCCCCAGGGGGACGTGAAGGAACGTTTGGGGGGGTGTGGCGGGGCCTGGGCAAGCCCCCACAGTGGGCACGGAGGGAGCACCACCCAGGACCACTCTGTCCCCCAGCTCACTCCTGGCCCTGGCCCTGGCCACAGCCCCACTCCTGGCCCCACTCCCAGCTGTGGCCCCCAGCTCCTGATCCCAACCACAGGCCCACTCCCAGCCACTCTTCCTGGCTCCCAGCCCCAGCCGAAGCTCCCAGCCCCACCTGCGGACCCAGTTCCTGGCCGGGCCCCAGCTCCTAACCAGGGCTCCAGCCTTTCTCCTGACTGTGGCTCTTGGGAGAGGGGGAGTACGGACCAGGTAAGAAGGGGTGTAAGGGGGAAAGTTTGGGGACCGCTTGTCTAAGGCAGTAAGCATGGCACAGTGCAAGGCCCTGCCACCGGGGGCTACCACCATACCAATTGGGAGTGGTCTCCTGCAAGTGGTAAGGCAGTTATGAGATTATATTAACGTGAGATAGTCCCTTAGCTTGGCCAACAGAGGCTCATGCTTTTAGCACTGAAGGTAGGAGGTTCAAAACCTGCTATGGACCCAAGCAGGACTAGCTGCCTCCTCCACCATGCAAAACCACTTGTGTGTGTTCTGTTGGAAGCAGATTGCACGTGACATCCAGCCAAGAGTAAAAGGGCAGGTCCTGGTGAATTGCAGCCCATGACAGTTCGCTGCACAAGATGCGCTAAGGTGACACTGCTGCGGCAAAGCGGGTAGTTGAATGTAACAATATGGAACTTTACAGAAAAGGGGCTGAATGGAAACCAAAGCTCAGCCCAGCCTTGCAGCTGGGGTAATGGAATGGAAAAAGCAATTCACTTTCACATCATTACATGTGATTTGAGTGAAGTGACCAGAATGCAAGAGCTGCATTCAGAGAGAGTTAAGCTGAGCGCGGGGGGAGGAGACACGCAGCTTTTCTCAGCAGCCCAGATCCCTTTAAATGATGGTAGAAGTTAGACCCAGCAGCGCCACTGACTGCCCAGTTGGCTTAGGGTTGGCACTCGAAAGTGGCCGTTTCAGCCCAGTCGTGTTTCTGGGAGAAGGATTAAGGGCAATTCTCTGAGGATACCAGCGAAGGAGGGCATGAAACAGCAGCAAAAGCAACTAGGGAGACATTTTCCAAAGCCCCCTTATAACACACGGCACTGGATTTTTCAGGGTTGGGTCAGTGTGACGAACTAGAACTGTTCTTAATGTTTGCTCTGAACACTGTGTTGGTGCCTCAGTGTCCCCTATGCAGTTCTTAAGTATCTAGGTGGTGGGATAAGGGTGTGTGATTGCTACAGAGGAAGGGGCCAGTGCACCTAAATGCCGGGCACTCTGTCTCCTAGCAACTGATGGCCTGGGCCCCTCCTCTGCAAAGGTGCCAACTGAAAGTGTTGGAGACAAAGGGATCAGGTGACCTCCTGGCCCGAAAAAGGAGCTGAGCAGAGAGGAGGGGCTGGAGGGGGTGGTTAGTCTGGAGCTGGCTGGGGACGAGGAGTGAAGTGCAGACCTAGGGGTCTGGCTCACTGCCCCCCAGAATGGACCCGGCCGAGGGGTCTGGTTCGCTGTATCTACAAGCTCTGTTTTAGACCCTGTTCCTGTCATCGAATAAACCTCTGTTTTGCTGGCTGAGAGTCACGTCTGACTGCAAAGTGGGGGTGCAGAACCCTGTGGCTTCCCCAGGACCCCGCCTGGGTGGGCTCGCTGTGGGAAGCCCACGGAGGGGCAGAGGATGCTGAATGCTCCAAGGAGAGACCCAGGAGGTGAAGACGTGTGAGCTTCTTGCCCTGAACAAGTCTGCTCCAAGGGAGAGGAGATTCCCCAAAGTCCTGACTGGCTTTGTGTGGAGCTGTTCCAGAGCATCGCCCAGGGACTCCATGACAGTCAGCTCCCTCCGGACAAATCCTCTGCTCTGATTGCAAACTTCAATCTCCCAGGGCAGGCCACGTCGGTCAGGAACATGATCCCCATTTCACAGATGGGGAAACTGAAGCACAGGGTGAGAGGGTGAAGACTTGCCCAAGGTCACCCAGCCCCGCTTGCTGGACTTACACACCTAGGCTTTAACCACTAGATCGTGCCCCCCGCTCCCGTTAAGTGCTTCCTTATAAGCGTGCAATGGCGCCCCATGCCACATCACGCAGGAAGAAGTGCAGATTCAGTCAGCAGCCCTCCGGGGCATGTCTGTTTCCCACCTGGGACCCTGACTCCATGGAAAAGGGCTCCTGATGGTGTACGTGGTGTTATTGCAGATACGCACCTAGATCCAGCAGCCCTCTCAGGGTGCCAAGCAGGACAGGCTGCTCAGTCCATGTGAGAAGGAGATAGGCACCAGACATAGACAAGGGAGATGCAGCATCTTCTTTGTGCTGAGGAGGCGTGTAGCTGCTTGCTCCCCTCTTAAGCCTCTCTCCTGCTTTGAGGCAGCATTGCCCAGGGTCCCTGTGCTCCCCATCACTTTGTAACTTGCAGCTCTGTGGGCCGCACTCTGCCCCTGCACCATCAGGGCCAAGCCTGCCCTGTGATCTCGCAAGTCAGGTAACCCCTCTGTGCCTGGGGTGTCCTCTCTGTAAGACACGGGGCTGACCTGCCTCTTGAGGGGGCTGGGCGGCTGCATTCCTGTGTGTAGAGTGCTTCGAGAACACCCAGGGACCGGTGCTTTGCTGCAGAAAGGTGTAAAAAGGAAAACCAAGTTGTAGCAAGAATCTGGGTTTGCTTCCTGGCTCCCCCACAACTTGTGCGGATCAGATCTTTCAGAATTTCTCAGACTATTAAGAAATGAGCTCTTCTCGAACCTCTGGCCCTGGCTGTGGGTGCTCAAAAAATCTCGTCCTTAATGGATCTGTGCCTCAGTTTCCCCATCTGTAAAACAGAGACCATAATACTCCATTGCTCCTGCCCCTTGTCTGTTCAGACCACCAGCTCTTCCAGATGGGCCCTGTCTCTTACCATGTGTCTGTGCCAGGCCGAGCACCATGGGGCCTGATCTCAGGTGGGGCCTTCAAGGCTGTACTGCGACGTAGCTAGTAATTGCCCTGTGAATCCAGGGGCAGGGGTTCTCCAGAGAGGGTCTCTAGGGCCAAGGTCTCTCTCCTGCTTCATCAGAAGCCGAGTGATTCCACTGTGGTTTCTAGTATCAGAGGGGTAGTCGTGTTAGTCTGGATCTGTAAAAGCAGCAAAGAGTCCTGTGGCACCTTATAGACTAACAGACGTTTTGGAGCATGAGCTTTGGTGAGTGAATACCCACTTCGTCAGATGCATGTAGTTTCTGTCACTGCCCCATGGCAGCACCGCTTTTGCTATTTTAATGTTGTCATAGCTTCCTACTCAGATTTGAACCTTAGCGTTCGTAAACTGAGAAGCTAGCATGAACCCTCTAAGCTTAATTACCAGCTTAGATCTGATATCGCTGCCACCCAAGGAATTCCAGTAGCCTTGGCTCACTCTGGTTCCCCCCAAACCCTTCCCTGGGGAACCCCAAGACAATGACACAGATCCCTCGACGCCCTGAGTCTCTAAAAACCAAGGGAAATAACCCACTTCCCTTCCTGCTCTTTACTTCCTCCCAGATTTTCCTGCCCTGGTATACTAGGAGATTTCCCGTGCTTCAATCCCTTGAAACACAAAACCGAGAGACAATTTACCTTCCCCCTCCTTCTTTCCCCCTCCTCCCAGTCTTTCCCTGAGAGAGACAGTAATCCTGGCACAGAGATTCCTATCCCTTGCCATAACTAGAAAAAGAAAAGTCAACAAGTTTTAAAAAAAGAAAGCTTTATATAAAAAGAAAGAAAAAGACAAAAAAAATAATCTCTGTATCAAAGTGACAATACAGGGCTATTGCTTAAAAGAAAAATATGAATAAACAGCCTTATTCAAAAAGAGATACAATTTAAAACATCCCAGCAACTACACACATGTAAATACAAAAAAAACAATAACAGCCTATTGTTTTTCTACCTTTGTACTCACAACTTTGAAACTGAAAATTAGAAGCTTGAAGATAGAAAGATTCCTCCCATAGCGGAGAGACAGACAAAAGACACAGACCCAAACATTCAGTCCCTGAGCTTTGAAAAATCCGGTTTCCTGATTGGTCCTCTGGTCTGGTGTTTGGTTACCCCTTGTTAACCCTTTACAGGTGAAAGAAACATTAACCCTTAGCTATCTGTTTATGACAAATGTGCGCCTGGGCATGCCTGCCCCAGGGCACAGCGTGGGCTTTATGGCTGGGCATGCCAGCCCATCCCTGCCGGGGGCGAAGGGCTGAGAACTGGACACCTGGGGCAGGAGTGACTATGGGCACATAGAGGTAATGGGAAAGGGGATTTCTGTGATGTGACAGCACCCTCTGGTGACACAAAGCCAAGTGGCTGCGCAAGGTGAAACCCTGCAGTGGGTGGGTGGGTGAGGGGGTGGGTCAGGGGAGTCCTCTTGCGGGAGATGTTCAGCCGTCTCTAGCCAGGTCATAAAGCTTTTGGAGCTTGTGAGGGTTCAGGCGCATCCTTCTCCAGGAAACCTGCTGCATGGGACATCCTGGTGCATTTGCTTTTCCACGGATTTTGATGAGATCAGAGCTGCCATCAGCTCCGGCAGGTGGGGGAAGCCGGGCCAGTGGGCAAGCAGCCAAGCTGAAAGACTTTCCCCGGACACCCCATCACCCTTCAGTTCAACACTTCTGGGCCTGACCCAGCGCCCGGCACTATGCAAGCCGATGACGGACACAGCTGGGCTTCTGCTAAGGAGGCTCTCTAGGAAACAGTTCGCACATTCCCACCTAAGCCGGTCTTCCCACACCAGGCCATGGGTGGATGGTGCCAGTCTCAGTCCTCCTCCCCGTCAGCCTGACACCAGTGGGATTGAGCCGGTGCTGCTCAGTGGCTTGGGAATCACGCCCTGATGAGCGCTCCAGAGCCCACTGGGCAAAAGCGTCATTGTGACAGGCCCAGGGACGAGCCTGCAGGCCCTTGCCACGGGGAAAGCCCTAGACACTCTCTCCAGCTTTGTCACTGCTGCTGATCCACCGCCTTGGCCTCGGTTTTCCTCCTTGCTCGTTGCGGGGATTCCACCAACAAACCAAACGCCATTAGCTGCCTGCAGGAGCCCCCCGGGGGAAGTCGATTGGCCAGACAAGTTCAAGCACAGGGGGCCATCGGGGTGTTAAAGCCAGCAGCATCAGCGCTCGCAAGCAAGGTCCTTTTCCACGGAGCCGAGGGCCTAGCTGATAAACGTGCCGGCCCGGCTGAATGACTCGACGTGACATGACAGTGCCACCCTCGGTGTGCTGATGAGGAGTCAGCAATGGGAGATGGACGCACGGGCTAGCCGCTGCAGCACAAGGCCACGCTTCAGGAGATCTGGATCCTCTTCCTGGCTCTGCCACTGACTCGCTGTAGGACCTCCAGCAAGTCACACTATGCCTCAGTTTCCCTGCCTTCACAACGGGGAACGGGCTAGCTAGGCGGCAGATCAGGATGCAGGGTTAGATGGAGAGGAGGAAGCAGGAGCCACCAGCACTGTGGGCTGTGGCACTGGCCAAGCAGAACCATCCCCACATGAGAGAGATTCTGTTTAAGCCTAAATTAAAAGGCAGCAGCCTCTGCTTTCCCCCTGCTCGGGAGATCCAGCATGTCATTCGCTCTGAGCCGTCGGCACAGCCACCGTGGCTGCCCAGTGCTTTGAGCTCAGCTCCAGCCCCACTGACGCCATTCTCCTCCATTCACCCCATTGACTTGGATGGAGTCACTGCACCAGGCTGAGCGGGAGGAGAATCAGGCTCCCTGTTCACAGGGAGAGGTGCGGCCCCAACAGGGGTTTGCCACCTGCCTCTCGCCTAAATCAAGTGGCTGCAGATTCATGGCCAGTCCCTTCACCCCGGGACTCTGATCCTGGGGCCCCAAGTGGGAGGGTTACACCATCCTGGGATCTCTGGTCCCGGATGGGAGAGTTACACCATCCTGGGATCTCTGGCCCCGGGTGGAAAGGTTACACCGTCCTGGGTCTCTGGCCCCGAGTGGGAGGGTTACACCGTCCCGGGATCTCTGGGCCCGGGTGGGAGGGTTACACCGTCCCGGGATCTCTGGCCCCGGGTGAGAGGGTTACACTGTCTCAGGATCTCTGGCCCCAGGTGGAAGGGTTACACCGTCCCAGGTCTCTGGCCCCGGGTGAGACGGTTACACTGTCCCGGGTCTCTGGCCCCGAGTGGGAGGGTTACACCGTTTTGGGATCTCTGGCCCCGGGTGGAAGGGTTACACTGTCCCGGGATCTCTGGCCCTGGGTGACAGGGTTACACTGTCCCGGGTCTCTGGCCCTGGCTGAGAGGGTTACACCGTCCTGGGATCTCTGGCCCCGGGTGGGAGGGCTACACCGTCCTGGGATCTCTGGCCCTGGGTGAAAGGGTTACACCGTCCCAGGTCTCTGGCCCCAGGTGAGAGGTTACACCATCCCGGGATCTCTGGCCCCGGGTGAGAGGGTTACACCGTCCCGGGTCTCTGGCCCCGGGTAGGAGGGTTACACCATCCTGGGATCTCTGGCCCCGGGTGAGAGGGTTACACCGTCCCGGGTCTCTGGCCCCGGGTAGGAGGGTTACACCATCCTGGGATCTCTGGCCCCGGGTGAGAGGGTTACACCGTCCCGGGTCTCTGGCCCCGGGTGGGAGGGTTACACCGTCCTGGGATCTCTGGCCCCGGGTGGAAGGGTTACCTGCCTCCTCCTTGTTCATAAATAGCCACTGTCTACAAGGGGCTCTGCCTGTAGGGGCCTCCCAGCTCAGCCCCCCACTCCCAGCAGCTGTGTGTGTGCGTTAACAGGCAGTTGAGGCAGAAACTCTTGTCTGCAGGAGGAGAGGCCGCTCCCAGCCCCCAACCTCTCCCTCTGGCCAGTGCCCTTGGAGCATTGTGAACAGTGGGGGTGTTGAACCAAACCCTACACCCTGCATCGGAGGGAACCCACTTCCAGCCAGGGCGGTGGCACCTTGAGTCCCAGCCGCCCCCTACCCCCCGGCTCTGGCTCTCTCCTGCCCGGATCGTCTCTCGCTCACTCTTTCTGTGTCTCGCTCCTTTTTTCATTCTCTCCATCTCACTCTCCCTTTTTGTCTGCTCCCCCTCCTGCCCCCGATATTCTGCCCATCACACACATGCCACATGGGGACACTGGGTGCATAGCAGGCGCGGCTCTTGTGTAGGGTGACCAGATGTCCCGATTTTACAGGGACAGTCCCGATTTTTGGGTCTTTTTCTTATATAGGCTCCTATTATCCCCCATCCCCTGTCCCTATTTTTTACATTTGCTGTCTGGCCCTACTCGTGAGCAGCGCAGACTGGCTGAACCCCCACCCCCAACCCCAGCCTGGCCCGGGGAAGGCGGCGCCCGAAGGGTTACTGCCATGTAGCGGTGTGATGCGAACAGCAGCCGGTGACCTTATCAATGCCCATCCTGGCCTTGGCGAAGCTGCTGAATGGGGAAGCAGGGTGGGGGCGAAACATTTTCAGGCTCCGTTGCCATGGAAGCCCATCGAGGATCTGCTTGCATCACAGCCAGCCCCAGATCTCCCTAATGGCATTAGAGCAGGAGAGAGAGTCGCCTTCAATCATTCCCTGCCTCCGGCCCAGGGTGGATTTCTCCACTGGGAGCATTAGTGGGCAGCGAGCCACTCTGGGCGTGTGCGGGGGGGCAGGGGGAGCGGGGGAGGATCTGCAGCGGTTTAAAAGCCTTCGCATTAGGTCCAGGCGTGGACGAGCGACCGGGGAGGGGTGGCGGAAAGGGCAGCGCCGACAGATGTACATATTTTGGAGCCGGTGACGTCCGTTCCGTCGCCAGCAAAGGGGAGGGGGAGGGGGGGCCAAAAAAAAGGAAAAAAGGAGCAATTGAGAGAGTCCTGCGTGTTTCAGGCGATGCAGAGGACACTTGGGCCGGCATAAATGCACCCCAGTGCTGCTTCTCTTAGCAATGAGCCTGTCACTGCTTTGTTCCGCCTCCTCCACCGCCTAAGGGTCCCACTTGTCCACGGGGGGCGGGAGGCATCTTCGCCCTGCCGGCTTCTGCTGCCACTGCTGCTGAGATGAGCCCTGCTGGCTGCAGGGTGGCAGGGTCTCGGCTCTTTTGATCGTTCACCCAGCCATGGGGGTCTGGCTGTGGCCTCTGCTCTGGGGCTTCCAGATGGAGCTTATGTGGGGCGCGGGGATCTTCCAGCCCCAGAGGTCGCCTCTCCCCAAGGCCAGGACACCCAAGGCGAAGGAATGGACCCCGTCGTCGTCCTCTTCCTCAGCTTCCACTTGGGTGCCCACCCCCGACCTGGAGAAGGTGGACCTGGAGGGTTCTGAGGCCGCCTTGTCTTTCCTGTACTCGGGGGACGCGCTGAGGCTCTCCCAAGCCAACTGCAGCCGCCGCTTTGAGGTGCGGGATGGGGGCAGGGCCTCCAGTCCCCCACTGAGCCTGCACTCTGCCCTGCGGGGGGCCACCGAGACCCTGACCCATGCCACCAACTTCCTCAACATGATCTTCCAGACCAATGACATCAGGGAGTCGAGCGTCAAGGAGGATGTGGAGTGGTACCATGCCCTGGTCCGGAGCGTCGTCGAAGGGGATCCTCAGGTTTACCGGGCCGTGCTGACCTTTGACGCCCACCCAGCATCTTCCAAACCCCAGCTGATGCTCCAGGCCACTAAGGAGAACAATGAGATCCTGCTGCAGGACCTGTCGGCCTCTTCTGAGAGCCTCCGGAACCTGAGCTGGGAAAACCAGTGGTTCAATGGCCTGCAGGCCCAGCGGGGCCTCTTCCTGCACAAGCGGGTCCTCAGCAATGACCTCAAGAGCCTGGACACCCCCAAGTGGAACCGGGGTGATAGCTACGTGATGGACGCCAGCCATGTCAAGTGGTCGCCGCCCTTCCTGGAGTGCCAGGAGAGCAAGTTCCTGCCTAGCTGGATGGTGACCCTGTCCTCCTCCTTCTATGGGCTGAAGCCGGACCTGACCCCTGAGTTCAAGTGAGTGGGGGCGATGCCTGGGGCAGGGATGCCTGTGGGGGGAGGTGCATGAGGATGAGGGTGGGGGTGCTTGGGAAGAAGAGTCTGGAGCACTGCATTCCCCCTCCCCTCCAGCCCGCCGCCGGGGGTGGGCAGATTCTCCTCTGGTCTCACTTCCCTGGGCTGCAGACTTGGAGGGATTCCCCCCATCCCTGCACTAAAGAGTGCAGAGGTGGGGAACCCCTCCCACCTAACATACCTCCTGGGGTGCCGAACTGGGAGATTCTCCCCCCACCTAACATACCCCAACTGGGGGTACCAAGCTGGGGATACTCCACCTAATATTCCCCACCTCAGGGTATCGAGCTAGGGATCCCCTGACCTAAAATACCCCACCCCCATCTGCAGAGCTGGGGATCCCCTACCTAACATACCCCACCCCAGGGTGCCAGACTGAGGGATTTCCCACCTAACACACCCACAGGGTGCAGAGCTGGGGGATCCCCTACCTAACATACCCCACCCTAGGGTGTAAAACAGGGGGTCCCCCACCTGACACACCCCTGGGATGCAGCGCTGCACAGTTCCCCCATCCCTCATGCTCGGGATCCCTGCCACTGACACGCTCAGAGCTGTGGGAAATTCTCCACCCCACCTACACTTTGGCACAGAGCTGATGAAGTGCTCGTCAGCCCAGCAAGCCTGGGACAGAGCTCTGGGGTCCCCCTGTCATCCATCGCCCTGGGTGAGGATCTGCAGGGCCCCCATGTACACCCCTCTGGGTCTCCACCACATCTTTCCTCCCCACACTTCCCCGGGGTTTCCGGTGCCCTGGACTCTGCGGGAAGACAGGCTGGACGCCAGCTGACATTGTCACTGTGTATTCAGGTGGGGTGACCCCAGCAGACCCCCCCAAGCCACAGCCCTGGCCAGCCAGTCTATGGCTGGGCCCTGAATGAACCTGGCTCCAGGTGGTTATTGCAAGGGGGGGTTGAGGTACACCATGATGGATGGGTCGCTGATGGATTGGGAGTGGGGGGAGCCCTTTCACTCCCCTGGCCTCAGCCCTCCTTTCCTGCCACGGCTTTCTCTGATCACTGAGAACCCCCACACTCCTGCCAGACTCCAGGCATCCAATGTGTTCAGTTCTGTTCCATGTCTGGGGGTTACAAGCTTCCAGCGAGCAGCTCCGGCACTCGGTGCCAAGCCCCCGTGCGACCCTTGGCATCCCCGTCCTTTCTCCCAGGCTCCCCACAGGCGTCCTTTGCAGGGAATCATGTAGGGGAAGGGGAGAAGCTATTTTCAGCCCCCAAGAGTGGCCAGGGACCGACTGAAATGGGAGGGGGCCTCCAACCTCCCTGTTTGCATCCCAGCGTTCCAGATCCATCGGGGACCGTGTCAGAGCAGCAGGAGGGGGCCAGGCCAGGGCACTTGCTGAGCAGCACAGGGGCAGCAAAGGGTGAACGCAGCCTTGCTGGCATGGGCTGGGCGATCGGCCCTATTACAAGCCGAAATGGATTCTCCCCAGCAAGCCACTGTCTTTCCATGCATGACCCGGACCAAGGAGCCAAGCAGTGGCTCAGCCAATGGGAGGGAGGGAGGGCAAGCGAGACAAGCCAGAGAGGGGACTATAGAAGTGCAAAGACCAGCAGCAGGTCAGAGGCAGCACTGGGATTTATCTGGATCTCAGTCTAGGGTTTCCCGCACTGGACCATAGTGGCTCCTCTTCTACCCAGCTGTGGGTTATAGGGAGAGCTCTGGACTCAGAGCCTTTGGCGTTTGATGCCGAGGTGTTTCTGGAACGATGATGCTAAAGGGGGTTGATCTATGCCGGTGCAAAGGGATGGTAAACCTAGGATCACAAGAGAAGGTGCAGGACCAGAATACTGGGTGATAAGACCAGAACATTGCCAATGCTTTATCACGGCTCAGAGGTTAATGTTCTACAGGTCCCAGTCAGAGCCTGTTCTCTAGGATATCCATCTGGATGTAGGATTTACACATTTCCATCTAGCACGTCACAACCTGGAGCCCAAACCAAAAGTTCCAATCCAGAGTTGCGTCCAAATTCTCGGCTCCGGTGGGCTAAATCTGACGACCTTCCCAAACTCTGGCTCACTGTGGATTTGGAGCCAGAACCTCCCCGCCCCATTTGGGTGGCTAGAATCTAGTTCAGCCCATTATAGAGAGAAGAAGATTGGAGCTATATCAAGAGCTTGGAACTGGAGTCAGACGTCCTGAGGCCAGCAGGGCCCATTGTGATCATCCAGTCTGACCTCTTGCATAACACAGGCCAGAGAACTTCCCCCAAATAATTCCTAGAGGGGATCTTTTAGAAAAATACCCGTCTTGAATTTAAAATGGCCATGGATGGCAAATCCACCATGACCCTTGGTAAATTGCTCTGATGGTTAATGTCTCTTACCATTAAATTGCCAGTCTGAATTTGTCGAGCTTCAATGTCCAGCCATTGGATCCCGTTAGTCCTTCCTCTGCTACGCTGAAGAGCCCATTATGAAATATTTGTTTCCCCTCGTAGGTATTTATAGACTGTGACCAAGTCAATCAAAAGACTGGTTTCATCTTTTCTTGGGGCGTGTCCCCTACAGGTGATTCTGCTCTCAGGTCCTGCCTTATTGGCTCGGAAGTGAGAAGCAATATTACCCTCTAGCCAAAGAGGGGTCCCATGACCCCAGCCTTAGGTTGGGGAAGGACTGGGTGCTGATGGAGGCATGTATCGCCTTCTATTTGTTTTCTGAGGCTGGTTCCATCTGGAGCCACCCAGAGTCTCAGCATTCTGCTTTTGCATGTAGCAAGGCATCAATATGTCCCCCCAGCCCTTCCTTCTATTGACAGCTGTTTTCCTCCTTACAGAAAACAGAAACAACAGGTGGGCATTTACACTGTGTCTTGGCACCCCCTGGCCATGAGTTTATGCAGGCGAATAAGTCTGATCTGAGCATATGTCATGCCCTCCTGCTTGTTTCTGGTCACCTAGGGCCATATATGTCAGTTTCAGCTCCTATAAAGTCATGCCCTGCTACAGAGGTACCACCATGTTGTGTAACTGGCAGTGCCTTTTGTATGAATCACAGGGTACATGCTCGCGCACTCATATACATACACAGTCACACGCACACAGTCACACCCCCAGGGACTCAGAGTCACACCCAATCCCACATACGCAGAGTCACCTACATACTCAGGACCACACACACTCAGATACACCCCCACTGATACACGCACAGTCTCACAAACACACACACAATCGCCAGACAAGTATTCTTAGCACCGTAAAAAAAACCAAAACCCACCTCGCCGCATGGCTGGAAATGCACAGCCAATGGTTCTACCAGCAGACACCTCTCCCTAGGGAAACGTGAATTGTTGAAGTTAGCCCTGTTGAAAAAAAAAATAAAAGGAAAATGGCTTCCCTTGTGGAGCTTAATACTTCTCAGAACCTGGACAACAGCTGAATAAATATACAGCCAGTCCCTTTCCAGCATCATCTAGCTAATCCGTCTGTCTAGAGCTCATACACAGCAAGTTCATGTTGCTCTCTGGATGGCAATCAGGCCCCTTCGAGCTTCGGTTTTATTCCAGTTGCTGGGCTAGTCGGACACAGCCAGCAGCAGCAACACTGCAGTTGTTTCAGTTTTACGGTGAATGAGGTTCCCTCCTAGAGGATTTCAGACACTGCCTTGGCTGCCTGGGCAGCTATCTGCACAAAACAGACCCAATTCAACACCTCCTCCTGCCCAGCCCACCCCTTGATTTATTTCCCCATCTCCCCTGTATTTCACGATATGTCCCATGTGTACTTCATGCGTTGCCGAATCCCTAGTCGCTGCTCGGTGTGGCCTGTGCCGCTGATACATTCCCTTAATAACTCCCTGACTCGTCCCTCCCCTCAGCCCACTCTCTTTTTCCCTGATTTCCCCAAACTCTCCGTTGGACTGACTTTCCTCCTTGGTTCAAAGGGTAGAGTCCCTGTTGGGAACAGGCAGCATGGTCTAATAGGTGAAGCAGCAGACTAGGGAACCAGGAGACCTTCATTCTGTGCCACTGACCTGCTGGGTGCATTGAGCAAGTCACGTACCTGCTCTGTGCCTCAGTTTCCCCTCCTACCTTATCTATTTAGCTTGTACATTCTTCAGGGCAGGGTCTGTCTCTTGCTGCATGTCCGTACAGCATCTAGCCCAATGGGGCCCTGATCTCACTTGTTGAGGTATAAATAAGAATTTGGTGGGCCTGCTGGTCCTTATTTGCATGCTCATGGCTGGTCCACTGGGCACTACAATGGCCCGAATTAGTTCTCCTAATTGTGTTAGTGAAATGAGTGTTTCCTCTCACATATATATAAAAACCCCTCCTGAACTGTGATCACTTCCAAGTCTCTTGAAGATCTGTCACTGTTTGAGAGCCCTGTAACGGGGAACACTGCTGGGGCCTCTTGGCGGAAACGGCCATATGGGAAACCCTTTGTGCTGGGATAAGGCCCTACCATCCCCTCCTGCAGCACCACCTCCCTTCGGGTCAGTTCTCTGCAGAGAGGTTCCCATGGGCCTCACTCTCAGAGGGCCGGGGGGGCAAGGAAGCCCTCCCAGCCAGCCACTTAGTCCTGCTTCTCAGCTGCACCTCTTCCTAGATGCTTATCTGCCCTCACCTTAGCCTCTCATGGGAACTGATTGATTTTAGCCTCGCAGCATCCCGGGGAGGTGGGGACATCTCCTTGCCACTTTGCAGGTGGGGGGATTGAGGCACAGAGAAATTAAAACCCAGACCCTCAAAGGTACCTAGGCGCCCATATCCCACTGAACCCCTAACATAAGAACATAAGATCGGCCGTACCAGGTCAGACTAAAGGTCCATCTAGCCCAGTATCTGTCTACCGACAGTGGCCAATGCCAGATGCCCCAGAGGGAGTGAACCTAACAGGCAATGATCAAGTGATCTCTCTCCTGCCATCCAGCTCCATCCTCTGACAAACAGAGGCTAGGGACACCATTCCTTACCCAGCCTGGCTAAAAGCCATTTATCATGAATGTATCCAGTTCTCTTTTAACGCTGTTATAGTCCCTGCCTTCACAACCTCCTCAGGCAAGGAGTTCCACAGGTTGACTGTGTGCTGCGTGAAGAAGAACTTCCTTTTATTTGTTTTAACCCTGCCCTACTTTCAGTGGGATTTAGGCACCTTTGAAGACCTGGGCCAAAGTGACTTGAGCGAGGTCACACAGGACATCTGTGTCTGAACCGGGACTCGCACCTAGTCTTGGTCCAGTGCCCGATCCATTAAACCACCCTTCCTGCACAGCTGCACAGCACTCTCCCTCTCTCTCTCCCGCTCCCGCTTTCTGGGCAAAATTCATCTCTGTGCCGAGGGCTCTGGACCAGCACTGCACTGTGCTCGGCCCTGTACAAACCCAGAACAAAGAGGCAGGCCTGGTTCCACAGAGCATGCAATCCAAGATAGTAATAGGTGGAGATATACCAATCTCCTAGAACTGGAAGGGACCCTGAAAAGTCATTGAGTCCAACCCCCTGCCTTCACTAGCAGGACCAAGTATTGATTTTGCCCCTAAGTGGCACACTCAAGGATTGAACTCACAATCCTGGGTTTAGCAGGCCAATGCTCAAGCCACTGAGCTATCCCTCCCCCTATATCCCAGCCTGACTTAAATAGGACATAAGCCTCATGCTGACACCCAGAGAAAAGGCTGAGAGTCCCTGAGTGGCTCTAACAGACCACGCTACTTCCTGCAAACTATCAGGTCCAGCCTGCCACTGATCTGGAATCACAGGTCTGTCTACACTGTAGTCCGAGGTGTGGCTGGCTGTGGATCTAGCCAGCTCCAGTAACAATAGCAGTGAAGCTGCAGCAAGATGGGCTCACCACTGGAGTACATACCCAGTGGTCCCATGTGGGCTTGTACGGCCCGTGCTACCACTGCTTCGCTGCTACTTACCGGAGCTCAGCTAGAGCAGAGTAGCAGGGATATGTCAACACGTGCTGCAGTCACTTCTCTGACTGTAGTATAGACAGACCCAGAGCCTTAACCATGTGGCATTTACATGGAGCTGTCTTTGCTGTCCCTCCCCGTTGCTTCTGCATTAGAGTTCAATCCTGCAAGGTGCTGAGCACTCTGCATCCAGCAAAAGCACTCAGGCACATGCTTAGTTTTACGTAAGTGAGCAGCCCCATTGACTTGGGTGGGAGAAAAGTATCCATTTGTTGCCTTTCATTTCATATTTCGCTTATAAACCTTTTGGGGCAAGAACCATTTTTTGGTTATAGCTGTGTACAGCTCCAGGCACATTGGGGCCCTGATCCCTGATGGGGACAGGTAGGCCCTAGCCTGACACAAACAACAAATAGCAATTCAAAGACATTGAATCTCACTTATTTGACAGTTTTTCCACAGTAACCAGTCACAGCAGCAACTTTGTACTCATTAAAGACCAAATAACTCATATATAGGTGCTGGAGCTAGGGGTGCTGCTGCACGTGCTGTCTTGAAGTGGTTTCCACCATATCCAGGGTTTGCAGTTTGGCTCTCAGCCCTCCCTCTTCCCGTAAATATTGTTCCAACCCCCTGCTCTTATGTCAAGTAGGTCTTTATACCTCCAGAAGGGAAAAGAGCCAGAGATTTCACAAAGTGCACTATGGACTTTGCATCTAGGGGCTCAGATACCATGGTGATGGGCAATGACACAAAACCCTAAGGTAGATAGGCAGATTTCACTCAATACTTTAAAAAAGGTCCTGCTGAATTCCCACAGGTGAATTTCACCGGAGTAAATATTTCAGGATTTCCCCTCAAGATTTAAAAAAAAAAAAAAACCACCCCAAAGTTCTTAGTCTTGAGAAAAGAAGACTGAGGGGGAGGACCAGGTAACAGTCTTCAAATATGTTAAGGGTTGTTGCAAAGAGGACATGATCAATTGTTCTCCATGGGACAAAATGCAACATGGTTTTACAAAAGGTAAATTGTGCCAAACCAACCTGATTTCCTTTGAGAAGGTCACAGATTTTTTAGACAGAGGAAATGCAGCAGATCTAATTCACCTCAATTTCAGTAAGGCATTTGATACGGTTCCACATGGGGAATTATTAGCTACATTGGAAAAGATGGGGATCAATATGAAAACTGAAAGGTGGATAAGGAACTGGTTAAAGGGAAGACTACAACGGGTCATACTGAAAGGTGAACTGTCAGGCTGGAGGGAGGTTACTAGTGGAGTTCCTCAGGAACTGGTTTGGGGATCAATCTTGTTTAATCTTTTTATTGCTGACCTTGGCACAAAAAGTGGGAATGTGCTAATAAAGTTTGCAGATGACACAAAGCTGGGAGGTATTGCTAACACAGAGAAGGACCGGGATATCCTACAGGAAGATCTGGATGACCTTGTACGCTGGAGTAATAGTAATAGGATGAAATTTAATAGTGAAAAGTGCAAGGTCATGCACTTAGGGATTAATAACAAGAATTTTTTTTATAAGTTGGGGACGCAGTAGTTGGAAGTAACGGAGTATTGGTTGATCACAGGATGACTATGAGCCGCCAATGTGATATGGCTGTGAAAAAAGCTAATTCGGTCTTGGGATGCATTGGCTGAGGTATTTCCAGTAGGGATAAGGAGGTGTTAGTACCATTTGTGACGAACTGGGACTGTTCTTAATGTTTGCTCTGAATACTGTGTTGGTGCCTCAGTGTCCCCATGGCAGTTCTTAATATCTAGGTGGTGGGATAAGGGTGTGTGATTGCTGCCGAGCAAAGGGCCAGTGCACCTAAATGCCGGGCACTCTGTCTCCTAGCAACTGATGGCCTGGGCCCCTCCTCTGCAAAGGTGCCAACTGAAGGTGTTGGAGACAAAGAGGTCAGGTGACCTCCTGGCTCAGGAAAGGGGCTGAGCAGAGAGGAGGGGCTGGAGGGGTTGTTAGTCAGGAGCTGGCTGGGGATGAGGAGTGAAGTGCAGACGTGGGGGTCTAGCTCACTGCCCCCCACAATGGACCTGAGTGAGGGGTCCGGTTCGCTGTATCTACAAGCTCTGTTTTAGACCCTGTTCCTGTCATCAAATAAACCTCTGTTTTACTGGCTGGGTGAGAATCACGTCTGACTGCAAAGTGGGATGCAGGACCCTGTGGCTTCCCCAGGACCCTGCCGGGGCGGGCTCGCTGTGGGAAGTGCACGGAGGGGCAGAGGATGCAGAATGCTCCAAGGAGAGACCCAGGAGGTAAAGACGTGTGAGCTTCTTGCCCTGAACTGGCTTGGTGGGGAGCAGTTCCAGAGCATCGCCTGCTGACTCCGTGACACCATTATACAAGGCACTAGTGAGATCTCATCTGGAATACTCTGTGCAGTTCTGGTCTCCTGTGTTAAGGATGAATTCAAATTGGAATAGGTACAGAGAAGGGCTACTTGGATGATCTGAGGAATGGAAAACATGTCTTGTGAAAGGAGACTCAAAGAGCTTGGCTTGTTTAGGCTAACCAAAAGAAGGCTGAGGGGGGATATGATTGCTCTCTACAAATATATCAGAGGAATAAATACCAGGGAGGGAGAGGAATTATTTAAGCTTAGTACCAATATGGACACAAGAACAAATGGATATAAACTGGCCATCTAGGGAAGTTTAGACTTGAAATTAGACGAAAGGTTCTAACGCATCAGAGGAGTGAAGTTGGAACAGCCGCTTCAAGGGGAGGATAGTGGGGCAAAAGACATATCTGGCTTCAAGACAAGCTTGATAAGTTATGGAGGGGACGGTATGATGGGATAGCCTAATCTGGCAATTAATTGATCTTAACTATTAGCGGTAAATGTGCCCAATGGCCTGTGCAATGGGTGTTAGATGGGTGGGATCTGAGTTACTACTGGAATCTTTCCTGGTGTCGGGCTGGTGAGCCTTGCCCACGTGCTCAGGTTAGCTGATCGCCATATTTGGAGTCAGGAAGGATTTCCTCCAGAGCAGATTGGCAGAGGCCTGGGGATTTTTTTGCTTCTCTGCAGTGTGGACATGGGTCACTTGCTGGTGGATTCTCTGCATCTTGAAGTCTTTAAACCACAATTTGAGGACTTCAGGTAACTCAGACATAGGTTAAGGGTTTGTTACAGGAGTGGGTGGGTGAGATTCTGTGCCTGCGGTTGTGCAGGAGGTCAGACTAGACGATCATAATGGTCCCTTCTGACCTTAAAGTCTATGATTCTATGTCCATTGGAGGTAGGATAAGAAGTAACGGGCTTAACCTGCAGCAAGGGAGATTGAGGTTTGATGTTAGGGAAAACTTTCTAACTATACAGGTAGTTAAGCTCTGGAACAGGCTTCCAAGGGAGGTCATGGAATTCACTGGAGGTTTTTAAGAACTAGCTGGGCAAACCCCTGTCAGGGATGGTCTAGTTCCTGCTTCAGCGCAGGGGGCTGGACTGGATGACTTCTTGAGGTCCCTTCCAGCCCTACATTTCTCTGCTTCTCTGAAATGTCCTTCCCTGAGTTACTGCGAATACCTCAAATGATTAAACCTTTTACAAGCAGCAGAGAATCCTGTGGCACCTTATAGACTAACAGACGTTTTGGAGCGTGAGCTTTCGTGGGTGAATACCCACTTCGTCAGACGCAGACTAACACGGCTACCCCTCTGATACTTGAAACCTTTTACAAATCTCACTTTCCACCACTGCTGCTTCATGTTCACCTTTTAGAGCCCATCACGCAAGTGCTGAAAACACGTCCATTTCACTTATGGTTTATAGTCAATTTCTATCTAGTCTAATCTAGCTAGCTAGCTACATTATCCTAACCTGGCCATCTCATAAGGCTATGGGTCATTTCTATGGATTTTAGGTTTCTTTAAAAGGCTGTGGTTTTTGTTGAGGGGAGGACTGGGGTGCTTTTTATTTTATTTTGTTTTTGCTTGATTATTTTATGGAAAGTAAATCTAGGCGTTTAGGCCCTGATACTTCAGTGGACCCCAGCACCCACCTCATTGCAGGATCAGGGACTAAACCTGGCAATGTCCCTTTAAGAAACCCGTCTCTTCTTTAAATGGGGTTTATAATTAAAAGGGTGATCAATCTTAGTGTAGCACTAGTGGGAGATGCTGTAATATGTCCGACAAACAGATTGGGGGTTTGATGGGGGATTCACCCGCACGTTGCCCTAATTCAGGCTGTATTCCTACCTCCCTTCCCTTGTCGCCCCAGACCTCACCCCCACTCTGGCTGCCACCCAAGGCAGGTGATATAAATAGAAAGGTGGTTGTGACTGCCTGGATCGCTCAGCGTTAGGCAGTACAGCCTTGGGAACAGCTGTGCCGAAGACACACTCACAGGCTGAGCAGTCAGTAAGCCCTAAATCTCATCTCCCTGCATCCAGGGCAGAAGCGCGGTGGGGGGAGCCCAGGAAGCCAACTGGCCCAGCGCCTGTAGAGGCAGGCCTGCCGCAGCCCACACTGCTTGTCCTGCCTATCAGGCTTTGTTTACAAAACAAACAAACCTTAGTCAATTCCCAGGCAATTCCCCCTTTCCTGCCAGCTTTTGGATCCATGCTGGTTAAAAGACTCTCCCTGTCTCTGGATGGAGAATGACAAGGGAGAGAGACATGCAACAGGGAAGGGAGGTTGTTGTCATCCTGTGCATGGAAAATGGGTCAAAAACTGATTCTAAATAATGAATGGTTCCTGAGTAGAGCTGCAGAGGCAGATCTAAGCTATCTATCAACATATGCAAGACAAGAGCTGTCTGTTTATTTCCCCACCTCATGCATCCAGCCACACACTCTTTCTCCCCATAATTTGTCCATTTCCTTTTCCTTGCTTTCTGTCGTCTCCTTCGTTGGATGGATCCTGGCCCTAGGATCCCTAGCTCCCAGGCCCAATTACCTTCTTAATCACACCAGTGCCACTGCGGGGAAGTTAGGGGACGACAGTGATGGGCTTAACTGAGGGGAGGGATAACTCAGTGGTTTGAGCGTTGGCCTGCTAAACCCAGGGTTGTGAGCTCAATCATTGAGGGGGCCATTTAGAGAGCTGGGGTAAAAGTCTATCTGGAGATTGGCCATGATTTGAGCAGGGGGTTGGACTAGATGACCTCCTGAGGTCCCTTCCAACCCTGATATTCTATGAATTTGCCCCAATGGGGCCTATTTCTCCCATTTGATATGCAACCCTCCTCATCCTGTGGCTACACCTCCCATGCACACAATTATACACAGATAAATCCATGCACACACTATGCATGGTGATGACAAGAACAATATTTTGCACATCACTAGACCCTTTCATCTGAGCACCATACAAACAGCATGAAATTCCGCTCTGGGCAGAGAATACATTAGCACCACTTAAATCTCCAGCCTGCCACTGTCCCCCTGCCCAGGGGCAGGGTTCACCCAGCGAGGACACCTTTCTTTCCAGCTCAGATTTCAGTTTTGCATTTTGCAGGTCGCATCTGCTGAAATATAATGGTTATATACATGCAGTGGTGCACAAGGCTAATATCACTCCAGGGTGTATTCACGGGAGCTTTATATGTAAGACACAGGAGGTAACTGTGGTGATTCTCTCATTCTACTCGGCGCTGGTGAGGCCTCAGCTGGAATCGTGCGTCCAGTTCTGGGCATCACTTCAGGAAAGATGTGGACAAATTGGAGGGAGCCCAGGAGAGAGCAACAAATGTGAGCAAAGGTTTAGAAAACCTGGACGATGAGGAAAGGTTAAAAAAAGCAGGCATGGTTAAACTTGAGAGAAGAAGGCTGAGGAGGGGACCTGTAACTTTCTTCAAATATGTTCAGGCCTGTTACAAAGAGGACAGGGACCCATTGTTCTCCATGGCCACTGGAGTTAGGACAAGACTTAATGAGCTTAATCTGCAGCCAAGGAGACTTCCCTTAGCTATTGCGAAAAAACTTTCTACCTTTCAGAGTCGTTAAGCTCTGTGAAGTGAGGCTTTCCAGGGGGGTTGTGGAGTCCCTGTCATTGCTGGTTTTTTAAGAGCAGGTCAAACAAACACTCATCAGGGCTGGTCTAGGTTCACTTGGTCCTGCCTCAATGCAGGGGGTTGGACTGGATGATCTCTCGAGGTCCCTTTCAGCTTGACAGTGCTATGGGAGTAGCCACTGGAAATCTGAGTCCCAATGCGCTAGGGGCTGTACAAACTCACGAGAGACAACCCCTGCCCCAAAGTGCTCACAGGTTGAATAGACGAGACAGACAGGGGGTGGAAGGGGAAACTGAGGCAGAGAGAGGGGAAAAGATTTCCACGAGGTCACGGAGCCCGTTAGTGGCAAAGCCAAGAATAAAACCCAGGCCTCCCATGGCCTTAGTGAAAGCAGAACGAGACGTCTGTGTCTTTGGGAGCCCGTGTGGCCAAGCCCAGTGTCCTGGCTATTGGACCACACTGGCAGAGTCTGAGTTTACAGTCTTGGTCCAGGTGTCATATTCGAGGGGCATAGGCGGAAGGCAGCCTCCTTTTCCACCCTGGGCACCAGAAGAGCTGTGGGGACCACTGCAGCTTCTTTGACCCTTAGTACTCTGGCCCAGTCCCGTGGGAGGAAAGAGGGGGAACTGAACGCTCAGCTTCCCAGCGCCTGCTGCACCCGACCCTTGCTCCTCTCTTCCAGGGGCGTGGTGAGGATGGACGTGAAGCTGCAGAACGTGGACATCAATCAGTGCGCCAGTGGCCCGGGATGGTTCACCGAGACTCACCAGTGTGATCTCAACAGTACACAGGTAAACGGTGCCTGGGCTGCTGGTGCTGTCCACACACCTCCCTGCCAGGCACCACTTAGCACCTTGTTCGTCCCCTCTGCCTCTGACAGCTCTTGCCTCGGGGAAGCCCCTGTGTAGGAACAGCTGGGAGGCCCAGTTGAGATCCAAACTTTCTCACAGCACGAGCTGGGATCTGGGGACAGGGGAGTTTCCAGCTCCCCAGGCAAACCCCAGTGCGACTGAAATCCCTCCCCTTGGGCTGGAAGGCTTGATCCAAAGCTCAGTGGAGCCGTAGGAGGGAGCTTTTCCCTCCTGAGGTCTCGCTTCCCTCCACCCCCAAAGGACACTATCCTTCTTTGCAATGTCACTCCTCTTTCCAGAGTCCCTTCTCTCTCCTGCTTTCTGCTACTCCCAGGCTCTGATTACAGGATCTTCTTCACCGCTGAATATTATCCCCACTCCTGCTGCCCCATCTGCTTAGCTTAGCTGCTCCCTGCCTCGCAGCCAGTGAGGTTTACTGCGCAAATCTGCACGTACGCACATTGGTTTCTGTTTCGCCAGGAGAGAGTGTGCGTCACCTGGCTCCCTACGAGCTGCGTGAACCCATCTCCATTTACAGACCATTGACTCCCCTCCATGGCAGCTCCTGCCCCTATCCCATGAGTTCAGATCTCGCAACTCTGCACTGACTAGCTGCTGGCTGCTATGCCCTCCTATGGAAAGAGTTCCCAGCCGCCCGCAGTGGGCTGTTTGAAAAGGTTCTGGAATCAGAGCCATCTTCAGTGCATAATTCCCCGCCTAACCCCCAAGAAGTGACCCCATGGGAATAGAATGATTTGTTTATTTTAGGTACCGAGCTGCCACCCATGACCTTTCTATCTGAACACCTCACACTCTTCAACATAGTTAGCCTCACAACCCACCAGTGAGGCAGGTAAAACCACTGTACAGATGGGGAAACTGAGGCACAGAGCGAGCCAAAGAGGCAGATCCTCAAAGGTATTAGGTTTTTAATATTATTAGGCATTTATTTGATTTCAATGGGAGTTGGGCCCCTGAATAGCTTTGAGGGCCTGGGCCTAAGAGACTGGCCCAAAGTCATACTGGAAATCCGTTCTGAAGGAAAAAATTGCACATATATCTCTGGTGTTTCAGGCTAGAGCCCTAACCACTGGGCAACACTGTCTCTTTGGGAGAGGCAGGGGTGCCTAGAGGTCTTTAATTCCTGGAGACGCCAGGAAAATCCCGGAGCGTTGGCAACCCTACTTGCTTGCTATGTGGTACTGAGCACATCCCTTCACCTTTTGGGTGATTTCCCCATCTGTAGAATGGGGAGAATCATGTTTTCCTCTCTCACAGGGGTCGCTAGCTAACATCTGACCATACAAACCACTGTGTTAGTTAAGGACGAATCAGATTTCAAGAGTTTTCTAACCCCGCCCAACCCCCTCCTCCCCCGCCCCGAAGACAACACCAGTACAAAGTGTGACTTTTCCTGTAGATCCTACAAAAATAGGCTGCTTCATTGTGGTGTGGCAAGAATGCAGCCTGGAGATCTCAAAGGTGTTTAAGGGAGTGAGGCCCCCAGCTTCCTTTGACGTTCAGTGAGATTCGGGCCCCCAGCTCACTTTAAACATCCCGTTTGTCTGGAATGCAGATATTTTAGCATCACTAGCATGTGCTGTTTTCCTCCCCGTCCCCTAGGGCCGAGTGCTGTATAAATGGCTGGGTGATTAGACAGATAGAAGTACCAGATTATAACCATGTTAAGATAGGTCACACTTCGAGGCTTAATGTACTTGGCAGTGTCTCTTAGCCATCATATTGAGCATTCACCTTTCTAATAACCCTCCTGGCAGACCCTGGCATGTCCCCTCTGCTCAGCAGGGAGAGAGGAAGCCAGCAGCTTCTCCAAGCAGGCGCGGGATGGGGATCAAGATGCTTGCTTTAATCACTGGGGGATTAGGAGGTTCAGCGTTTGGGATCTAATGTCCAATCAGATCTCCTGCAGCCTCCAGGACAATTTTAAATGACAAACGCAGCAAGATCCCACCCCACGCCCCTTTTGATGTAATTATCCATTAAAAAATAAATAGAAAGGAAGTACGGCCGGCTTTGTTAATTAACGAATCTTGCCTCGTCCTGCTTCTCTTTTTGCTCCCCTCTCTCCCATGCTGGGTAAATACCACGGACACACAGCTCTCTTGCTCTCTCTGTGTGTAATTAAAAGGCTGCCTTTGAATGACTGGAGCGCTGCTTAAGTTTGCAGGGTTAATGAACTCCGGTCAGCGGAAATCATGGAATCAGCATACAAGACAAGGCATCCAGGAGCAAAATGAGAGGGATGGGATGGCGGAGGGAGTACAGGCGAACCAGGCAGGCTAACAGAGCCAAGGGTAATAATCTTTCCTCCATTAGCAGGATCTTTGCCACCATGACCCGGCTCACAGACATCCCCCAAGAGCATTAATGAGCCTGGTGGCTCCTTGTGTCCCAAGCCCCCACTCGCTATCAGTTTCTTTGGTCTGTTTCTGGCTCCTATGGGGGATTGCATCTCCTCATACCCACGGCATGGTTATTCGGCTCCACCTCACTTTCACCCATGGGCCAGCTACTGCCCCCTTCCTGCATAGACACTGGTCCTGCATGAGCAATGTGCAAATTAGCAAACAAAGCTTGTGCTTCCCCTTATGAGCATAGAGGCCTCGACTGAGATCTAGGCCCCACTGTGCAAACACATGAGGAGAGACAGTCCTTGCCCCAAAAACCACTGAACAGACAAGGGAGGCAAAGAGAGGGGAAGTGAAGTGCTCAAGATCACCCACCACATCAGGGCTGGATATGAGAAAAGAACCCAGGCGTCCTGATCCCCAGTCCAGTGTCCTACCTTGCTGGAACCTGCTGCACTGCTCCCGACTCCGGCGGACTGAGAGTTGAACCCAGTCCCTCATCCCTGATTTCCGGGGCTCGGCCTGTTATCTTAGATTCAAGTTTCTCGTCCATGCTGCAAGCAGCTCCGCAAGCTCAAATGATGCTGATCCAGAGAAGCAGCACTCACACAGAGAGCCCTAGGGAAAAGCAGAACGCGCACTGATGAACTGGCCTGAACAGACAGGATCGCAGGGGGAGCAGAGTGGATACTTTGGGAGCCGCGGGCATCTTGCCTGGCCCAAAAGGAGCACAGGGATGGGAAGCAGTGGGCTAGGGGGCCCGTCACCTCTACATCCCAGACCAATAAAAGCTGTTCCCGTTGTACGATGGTGTATCACTGGCCTGGGGAACGGAGCTGGTCGCCTCAGGCCACTTCCTAGGAGCCAGGTGTTACAGCACAGGTTACGCCACTCACTGGCAGTCCCAGCCCCTCTGCTGGATGATGGCTAAGACACTTGCCCAGGGCGGAGCAGCGCGGGAACTGTTGTGGGGTAGCACCAGAGGCAGGGCTGCCTGAGCCAGCAGTACGGCCGCCTGCACAAAGTGGATGGTGGGGAACATGCGTTGAGAGCCAGGAGAGCGGAGATGGGGGGAGCTTGTCTCCCTCAGCTGCCTTCACCCTCTCCTTGCCCACCCCCGCACCTCCTCACCTACCCCCTCTGGTTCTTTGGGCCTGCCCGGCCTCCTCTCTGGAGCCCCTGCCTTCAATCTGCCCTGGGGGGCATGCCACATGGCAGGCAAAAGATTGATTCCTCCCCCCTAAGCAATTGCCTCCTGGCAGCAGAGCAGTGGTCGATGCTATTGTGTTAGGAACGACACAGGTGGGGAGCGGGCGTGCGGGCAGGAATGCATTAGCTGCCAGTTCTTTGGTGGATTCGTGGCTGGGGCTCTCCAGGCTCCTGCCCTGCTCTAGGCCTCGCATGCAATCCGTCCAATTTCTCCATTGACATCTGGCCTCCGGTGTGGGATCTCGACGTCCCCAGCATTAACTGGGAAGCTCTTTGCAGGCTGCCTGGGCCCAGCTTTTGCCCTCACGGTAGCAGGGATTAGCGCTTGGCAGCATTACACGTCCATTTAGGTTTTAGGAGGAGATTTGAACATCAGGCTTTTACCGTTAATTCTTAAATGTTTAACCACTGGCTTCCAGAAATAAACTTAAAGGGACGGGAGGACCGAACTGAGCGGGGGCAGGGGGAGAGAACCCCTTCAGGGACAGAGGAACAGTCATACCGAAGGAAGCCATCTAGATTCCCAGTCAGGGAGAGGCCACACATTCCCATTGAGGTTCCAGGTTCCCCCCAGAGAAGAGGATCCGTGTCACTCACGTGGCATGTTTTGTTTAGTGTGTCCCGCAGGAAAGCCGCGGCTTCATCCTCGGAAGATACCTCTGTCTGTGCAAGCCGGGCTTCTACGGCAGAAGCAGGGCCTCCAGCACTGGCCAGTCTGGTAGGTGGTAACCCTGCCTGGCCTACCCCGGCCGGAGCATCTCCCCTGGGTGGCTGGGCTTGGCTCTTTCCTTTTGCTGCATCCACAGTGCAGAGCCAAAGCTTGGTACTTGGCTCTTCTACATCCCATCTTACCCAGCCCCATCGCATGCAAGCACCTCCCCAACAACACCCCCCTCGTTTCACAGCAGTGGAGCTGAAGCTAAGTGACTTGCCCACGGTTGTGCAGAACGTCGGAGGCTGAGCAGGGAGCTGAAGCCAGGTCTCCCATAGCCAAGGCTGGTGCTTTAACTACTGCACCCTCCTTCCTCTCTAGCTTCCCAGATCGGCAACTCCACAGCGCCCCCCACCCCGCCATCTCTGAGCATTCTAAGCACCCAGCCTTTCCAAATGGCTCCTCTTCCCAGGTGCTGCAGTTCCATCATCTGGAAATGCATCCATGGGTTTGGATCTGTGCCCTGCTTTGCCTTAAGCCTGCCCTGATCTCCTGCCCAGTGCAGGAAAATACTCTTCATCAGCAGCCAGGGATGGGTGGGACTGTAAATCACAGGGCCAAGATCAACCCTACGTGGTTGGGCCAGTTTATGTCACACCTTGAGTTAAACCAGTGGTTCCCAAACTTTAACAACCTGTGACCCGCTTTCACTAAAATGTCAAGTCTTGTGAACCCCCGCTTAAAAATGAATATTTCCAGGGATATACTCAGGTAAAGAAGAAACAGTTATCAAAGCAGTGATCTTGGAAATATAAAATTTGTTTTTATGACATGCTTATTACACTCTATTTATTATTTATTACTATTTATCATTACAGTATTTTTATTACATTATGAAAAGGGCAACACTCTTCCAAGATCTCACTTTCGTAGCTTATATCACTTTGAATAAGCCTGTTATGAGACAAGGCTCCTATGTTTCATCAAGGAGTATCAGGTGTGAAGCAGCAGGAAGGTATTTAAGAAGCCAGCTCAAACAGTTCCTCCTACAGAAGCATTCAGGTCTTGAGCAGTCCTGGCAAACGACGCACGTTACAAGAAAGCTTAAACTTGTTCTTCATAACCATTTTAAAAACAAGACTAGCTGCCTATTTAATTTTAAAAACAGCAAAAAATATCCACCTCCCTTTCCATTTCTTATAAGGAGTCTTGGAGTTTCAATCTCCTCACTGTGCTAGACATGCTTGGTTTGATCTGCTCAGCTCTTGGAAGTCCAGGGGCTCCAGGCTGCTGGCCTCATGCTGCTCGGGGGCCTTAAGGACAGCTCTGTCCACCATTAGGGATTTTTTCCCCTCCGAGAACTCCCTGTAACATTTCACGAACCCCCAGTTTGGGAACCACTGAGTTCAACTGATGCAGCTCTGGCTCTGGACCAGGTCTTAGAGACATGCTAGCCAGACAGAAGAGCATCCCAATGATTGCTCTGCCCCTTGGGCTAGCATTGATAGCAACGCCAAGAGAGTGCTACCAAGTCTGCGTTTCACACCTATATCACGCGGGTATAGATGACGGTGCGTAGTGCGGGGCAGCAGAGAATCAGGCCCAGAGGCAGTGCTGGCCCATTGGGTGCCATAAACAGGAATGATTTTGCTCCCCCCACCCCACAACACATCATAAAAAGCGAACGGGGGCCCTCTTGAGCTGCTCGGGGCCATAAGCGATTGCTTAGTCTGCTTACACCTAGCGCCAGCTCTGATCAGGCCTGGGACCAGCCACTTGAATCTGTTTTGTGGGAGGGGAGAAATCAAAGGCTGTGCAGAGTTGCAATGGCATTTTAACCTTCCCACCCGCCTCCTCTTCACCCCTGCAGGCCCACAGGAAAGCTCGTCCCAGTATGCAGGGCAGTACGGAGCCGTGGACTCTGGGACCTTGCTCGAGTGCCAGCCCTGCAAGGAAGGATGCGTGACGTGTGTGGACAACACCCCGTGTTTGATCCAGGAGGACTGGTTCCTGCGGGCTGCTGTCCTCTCTTTCCAGGCCTTCTGTATGCTGGCCGTCTTTCTCAGCATGCTGGTCTCCTACCACTTTCGAATGAGCAAGGCAAGGCATGCGGCGGTCACTGAGGAATGCACTTTTACTAGGGGGCCCCGCTTCTCTGCTGCAAAAGAACCCGGTTCTTGGGCAGTCCTCCTCTCTGCAGCACCTCGGTGCCATATTGTGGAGCCTCCGAGACCTGGTGCAAGTTCTCTTCATATCCCTGGCAAGAGAGGAAAGCAGGATGCTAATCCCAGCTCAGAGCCCACCTCACACCGGGAAACATTTTCAGTGGTCTCTGGTTTTCGGTGCCTCCGTTTTCTGAATAGCCAACGTGAGCCTCCTTGGCACCGAGCCCCTGCAACTGCTGCTGACTTTGGCTGGAGCGGGATGGGGTGTGTGTGTGCACCCTGCCGCACCCCTCCGTAAATTAGGTCTTAAATGTCTCCAGCTGGGCACCCATAAAAGCGAGGTAGCAAAAATCAGAGGCCGCTTCAGAAAATGTTGCTTCAGCCTCCGTGAACTGGGGTGATGCTATTGACTCTCCTGCCTCAGTGGGGCATGGGAGGGTCAGCTGGCTGTGTGCAATGGGCAGGGGGCCAGCAGAACCCCATACACACTTTAAGTCCCAAGAAAGCCCTGCTTGAGCCTTGTACTGGTGCCCTACCCAGGGGTCGATTTCCCCTCCAGCGCTCCGGAGCTGAGAATGAGAAGCCAGGTGCTCTCAGTTCTCTTCCCAGTGCTGCCCCAGAACCTGGACAGGTCACTTTCCCTGTTCTGTGCCTCAGTTTCCCCGTATGGAAAATGGGGTGATATTTAACTGCTTCAGTCATGTGGGAAAGGCAAGCTTGCAGCTTGGTTAGCAGCTTGGTTTCCTGCCTGCCCCATCTATTTTCATTTAAAATGAAAATCTTCACCTGGCAAGATCAATATTTCCACATGCTCCTGTTCATTTCCATTGACAAAGGCGCCTCCTGCTGGTGCACAGTCTCACCCGGCACACTGGATTAACTCCACTTTCATGCCACCTCCTTTTCCAATGGGATTATTTCAGGCGCCCAGGTCCAGAATATACATATTGTGATGGGGCAAGGCCAGATGGCTATAGTAAAGTTCTGAGAAACAAGTATGTTAGCCCCAGGCTAAACAAATCCCTAGGACCCTGGTAACCAAATGCCAGTTGCTCCAGGTTAATCAAGACACCTGGAGCCAATTAAGATCTTTCTAGAAGGCAGTAGAGATAGCTACTTTAATTAGAACACCTGCAGCCAATCAAGGCAGGCTAATCAGGGCACCTGGGTTTAAAAAGGAGCTCACTCCAGTCAGGGCGGGGGGAGCCAGAGGAGAAGGAGTGTGCGTAGTGGAGAGAGCAAGAAGGCATAGGAGCTGATGATTGTGAGAGAGTGTACTGTCGGTGGATGTGATAGGAGACAAGCATTATCAGACATCAGGAGGAAGATCCTGTAGTGAGGATAAAGAAGTGTTTGGAGGAAGGCCATGGGGGATGTAGCCCAGGGAGTTGTAGCTGTCATGCAGCTGTTACAGGAGGTACTATAGACAGCTGCAATCCACAGGGCCCTGGGCTGGAACCCGGAGTAGAGGGTGGGCCCGGGTTCCTCCCAACTCCTGATCAGACACAGGAGTTGACCCAGACTGTGCGGAAGATCACTGAGGTCAGCAAATCTGCCAAGAAGCGCAGGACCCACCAAGGTAGAGGAGGAACTTTGTCACAATATATATATTAGTTTTATTAGAGAGGGGTGCCCACGCCCATGGACCTTGATTTTGGGGGGCTGCAGTAAGGATGTGGGGCATTTCCACCCTCCAAGTAGGGGCACATTCAGGAAATACCTTCTCTGCATTCAGCTCCCTTGCAGATCCGTCCTCCACATTGGCAGCATATGCTTGCTTGGTCTGTTCCCACACCGCATGGATTCTCTACCACGTGTGTGTCTCTCTCTCTTTGTTTCCCTAGAGGATCCGGGCATCAGGAGTTATCCTGCTGGAGACCATCCTCTTTGGATCTCTGCTTCTCTACTTTCCTGTAAGTATCTGGCTTGCACTGGGCGGTCAGCACTCCATCCCTTGCCCCGAGAGCACGCTGACTCTTGAAGGAGCCTGGGCCGGATAGAAGAAGGTTCGGTGCTTTCCCTCTTCTCAGACCTTCCTGTCTGGTGATCTCCTTGTGCCATGATAACTTTGATCCTAGCCAGGATAGAGAGACTGACCCTAGGGGGCCAAATCCAGCCAGTAGAGTTATACCAGAGATGGATTCACCCCAGGAATCCCAAATGAAGGCACGCGCTGGGCAGTTAACCTGTCCCACCGCTCATGCCAGCGCAACTACAGGGCTATTTTTAGTGCACTGGCTTGATCAGAGCTAGCACAGATCCATCTACCCTGGCTGGGAATTATCCCACCAGACGTACCCTGAGGCTACCTGCCATACCCTCCCACAGATCCATCATCCAGTGGAGGATTCAGAGGCTGGAACCATGTTTCAAGGCCTTGCACATACCTGAGTGTCTCTAGTATCTAGTAAGAGCCATCAGGAACTGTGTAAATTCCTAGGCAGGGAGGAGCCCTTAACTGCACAAGAACATAGACATGTCCTGCCCCTCCTCCCCGGGGACTGGCTCTGATCCTCCTGTTCCACAGGACCCTAGTCCTCTGGGATGTGGAGCTTGTCTATTGGTAGACATCACATGGTCCCCTGATAGGCTCCACGGTAGCTAGGAAAGACCATATGAGGGTTTGGGTCCAGTGGCATATTTCACACCCAGAGTTCACTAGCTGGAGGGTATGCCTACACTTCAAATGCTACAGCGGCGCCGCTTCGGTGTAGACACAATCTACACAGATGGGAGAAGCCACCTCCCCAAAAGGCAGTAGCTAGGTCAAAGGAAGACCAGGCCTGTGTGTTCCTGATGTTCTTCTCCCCCGAGAGCTGGGCGTGATCCAGCCAAGCTGCCTTTCTCCCCACCTACCCAGGTGTAGCTCAAAGCTGATCTCAGGGCACCCAAGCCCCTGGGATTGATCACAGTGCCCCTGCATGGGGGCGGGGGGACAAGAGGAGCCCCAGCACCTACAGAACCCCAAGGATCAACCTCTTCCCTTCGAAGCACAAGAGTCCGTGGCAGGTTCGCACGCAGCTGAGGGACAGGAAGCCGCCTAGGGTGTACAAAAGGCGGGTGGACAGTGTGGCTCACTCTCCTGGAAGGACTCCCTCCAGAATCCTGCCTTCCTCCTCCAGGCCAGGGGCAGCGAGAGATCTGCTGTCCAACAGGGCGTGAGGACAACTACACTGATGGCTAATTTTGCTGGCCCGGCCACCAGCTCCTGTGAGATCATTCTTCTCAAGAACTCAAATCCCTTTTTGGCCACTGGAATTAAATTAAATGATCTTAATCCTCTCTCTGTCCTGCAAGATCTACTGCTTCTGCCTTTCAAGAAAGCACCAGGGAAGGGGAGCGAGTCTTTTCCAAAGTAACTGATCCTTGGGCTTTTCAGCAAATCTCTCACACGTACGTACCCTCGCTCCCAAAATAAGGGGGCCGAGGAGAGTTACTTAGTTTAGGATTTGGTTAGTATTTGCTAGAATTCTCATTCTCCCTATAAACATCCAGTCCCTTCTGTGAATCGTGCTAGGGTTCTGACGCACAACACACAACACACGCACAACACTGCACAGAAGACATTGGGCCTAACTCACATTAAACTAAGGCTCTGTCTAGACCAGGAGTCGGCAGCCTCTCAGAAGTGCTGTGCTAAATCTTCATTTATTCACTCTCATTTAAGGTTCCGCGTGCCCATAAGACATTTTAACGTTTTTAGAAGGTCTCTTTCTATAACTAAACTATTCTTGTATGTAGAGTAAATAAGGTCTTTAAAATGTTTAAGAAGCTTCATTTAAAATTAAATTAAAATGCAAAGACTCCTGGATCGGTGGCCAGGACCCAGGCAGCATGAGTGCCACTGAAAATCAGCTTGCGTGCCACCTTCAGCACCCGGGCCATAGGTTGCCTACCCCGGGTCTAGACAAAGATAAAAGATGTTTTGTTAGAACTCGGGTAGCTAACCCAATCCAACAACTCAACTTTTGTCTGAGTCTAGATGAGCCCCAAACCCCTTTTTCCACTGCATTAGTGGCATCCCAGGGCCTCCATGTGGCTATTAACATCACTGACACCCATTATAATGCCCCAAAATGCTGCCAGAGCAGTCTCAAAGGTCCACAGGTGCAAACAAGACCTAGGATCCAAATCTCAGGTGCAGTCCAAGCTGGGGAAGTCGGAACAGCAAGGCCCTCCCAGCTTCCCCAAACAGAGATCTGAGGGGCCCCGGAGTCACCCTTCTCTCCCCTTTCTGTCCAGGTGTTTATCCTGTACTTCAAGCCGAGCATTTTCCGCTGCATCGTCCTGCGCTGGGTGCGCATGCTTGGGTTTGCCATCGTCTACGGAACCATCACCCTCAAGCTCTACAGGTAACACAGCCAGGCCAATGACCCATCAGACAGCACCTCCTTCTAGCAGCCTCCCACAAGCAGCTGTTTCATAGACTCCGAAGCCAAAAGGGGACCATGGTGATCAATCGGTCTCACCTCCCATCTAACACAGGCCATAGGACTGCCCCAGAAATAACTTCTAGAACAGCTCTTAATGAGCAGCAGGTTTAAAACAAATAAAAGGAAGTTGTTCTTCACACAGTGCACAGTCAACCTGTGGAACTCCTTGCCTGAGGAGGTTGTGAAGGCTAGGACTATAACAATATTTAAGACAGAACTAGATAAATTCATGCAGCTTTTAAGTCCATTAAAAGCTATGAGCCAGGCTGGGTAAGGAATGGTGTCCCTAGCCTCTGTTTGTCAGAGGGTGGAGATGGATGGTAGGAGAGAGATCACTTGTTAGGTTCACTCCCTCTGGGGCACCTGGCATTGGCCACTGTTGGTAGACAGATACTGGGCTAGATAGACCTTTGTCTGATCCAGTATGGCCGTTCTTATGTTACCTTTTCAAAAAACACCTAGTCTTGATTTTAAAACGGCCAGGAATGGAGAATCCACTCTGAGCCTCGGTAAATTGGTCCAGTGAGGAGCAGAACTGCTGACTGGTTATGTTCAATCCCCAAAGGAACTGGAAATAATTTCCCTAATACATGGACTAAGTTTCACCACAGCTCAGCTGCCACACAAGTCCAAAAGCCACTTGGTGTCAATTACATCCACCCACTAATACAAGCGTATACACACTTACGCTTGACAGCCTACCAACAAAGAGCATTGGCCAGAAATTCACAACTGCCTCAGGAGAACCTGGCCTCCCTGCAGTCATGCCATAGTGGGAAGGTAACAGATGTGACAAAGAAACCTCTAAAACCCTGGCCTTGTCTACACTATAATAAACAAGAGATGTCATTGCCAGATGCTGGACCTTAGCTAAAGCCAGAAGAGCGGAACCCCATCCACAGGCCTGGTTAAGACAAGATTAAAGGGCTGGGTCCCCCTTTTCAAGGTTTTTTTTTCTTGTTTTTTTGCCATATTTCTTCCTAAGCAGTTCTTCATAATAAATTAAACAAACCTAGATCACCAATTATTTACTGCCCCTGTTTGCTAGAAGCTGGGATTGGGTGACAGGGCATGGCTCACTTGATGATAACCTGTCTGTTCATTCCCTCTGGGGCACCTGCCATTGGCCACTGTTGAAAGACAGGACACTGGGCTTGATGGACCTTTGGTCTGACCCAATATGGTTGTCCTTATGTCCAATTAACCGTATTTTTCTTTTCGTTGCCTCAACTCAAACTTTAATAAGATCATGCCGGTACCTGAAGGTTCACACAGATCTAACACAAACAACCAGACTTTCTCAGGATCTCCTTCTTTTGGGTCACGTGCTTTGGGCTTATCACATAGACTAACATTAAATTAAAAACTGTAATTCACCCAGGCCCAATGTCGGTCTAAAGGCACAGGGGCAGATCTTGCTCCATACACGAGGGTCATTTTGTTTATGATGATTATTTGTATTATCGTAGCACCCAGGAGCCACCTGGCCCCCAGCGTGCCAGGTGCTGTACAAACACAGGACAAAAAGACAGTCCCCCACCCAAGGGGTTTACAATCTCGCTGTTGAATTCACAGCCCCATGTTAGTTTGCAGTGACAGCAACTCCTCACTTATAGTCGTCTTGGTTAATGTTGTTTTGTTGTTACGTTGATCAATTAGGGAACATGCTCATTTAAAGCTGCGCAATGCTCCACTCTTACGTTGTTTGGCTGCCTGCTTTCTCCACAGCTGGCAGCCTCCTTATGCCCCACCCCCCATCCCCATAGCACCTCCTGCCCACCAGCAGACCGGGCAGATCAGCACCTTCCCCCTCCTCCCCCCGCCTGCGGCTAGCAGCTGGCTTGCAGTGTTTAGGAGGCGGAGGGGGGGTGGGGAGGAGCAAGGACTTGATGCGCAGACTCCCCCTCCCTCCCCTGCCCGTGGCAATCAGCTGGCTTGCAGCGTTCAGAAGGGAGAGGAGAGGAGTGAGGACGCAGCATGCGAAGTAAAGGGGGAGGAGGTGGAAGGGGAAAAGAGGCGGATCAAGGGTGGGGTTGAGTGGATGGGCCGAGGGTTGAGCCCCCTGCCCCTAGCAAAGTCAATGCCTGTGCTTGCAAGAACAGCAAAAGGTGCAGCCGGACAGTCCATTCTCTTCCACTCTGACTCCACACCTCAATCAAGCTTCATACTCAGCAGTGATGATTGTAATATTAAATTGTTTCTTTAAAATTGTTTAAAACTCATACCTGTATTAAACTGCTTGTTTAAAATGTATATAATGCCTTTTGTCAGGCAAAATTTTTTTTCCCTGGAACCTAACCCCCCACGTACATTAATTCTTATGGGGAAATTGGTATTCGCTTAACATCCTCTCACTTAAAGTTGCATTTTTCAGGAACAGAACTACAACATTAAGTGAGGAGTTACTGTACACCTGCATGGTCTCAGACCTGATATAATTAATATTTTAATCCTCTTCTATCAGGTGGGCTTTTCTTTTAGCGGCGTGACGATGCAGACAAGAGGCAACGAGACTCCAGAGCACTGTGGGTGAAAGCCACCCAGCACAAAGGGACCCCTTGAAGTCCTAAGTCCGCCATCAGCTGGCCATCAAAAGAAAGGCCCATGGGGATGCTAGAGTCACCTCCTCCTTCTCTGTCATGCAGGGTCCTAAAGGTGTTTCTCTCCCGCTCGGCCCAGCGAATGCCCTACATGACCAGCGGGCGGGTGCTGAAGATGCTGGGGCTGATCCTGCTCTTGGTGCTCTGGTTCCTGGCTGCCTGGACGGTGGGGATGTTGGAGAACATTGATAAGAACATCCCGCTGGTGATCCGCTCCCAGACCGCCAAGGGGCTCCAGTTCTATATCTGCGACCATGACCGGTGGGATTACATGATGGTTGTGGGTGAGACCCTCCGTCCGAAGCATCGGACATCACAAGAGAGGGAGGGGAGGGGGTCTTCAGTTTGCCCAGAGATGTCATTGTCCCAGAGTCTACACAGGTCTAAGGGGACAGAGCCCCCAAATGGGGCAAGGTGCTTAAGAGACTCAGTCGGCTTGTCTGTAGGACCCAGGCTTGGGGACTTGGTGTTTCCAATCCCACACTTGAGAGTTCACCCTGCAGTGTAAACCTAGGTTTACAATTGATAACATGTCCTTGTGACTTGAGTCTGTGGCTTGAACTGCATCCACATTGCAAAACGACAGGGCTTGGACCTAAGTTTCAGCAGGGCTTGGACTCTGAGCCACCCCACCTAGAAGGGTCCTAGGACTTGGGTCTTGAGCGCTTGCTGACCTGGGTCAGACTGATTTGTGTGTGGACAGAAGTAGGGGCTTGAGCTCAGACCGGGGTCAGAACCCAAGCTTAGTGTGCACTGTTGACATACCCACTGGGACAAGTTCTGGCCCAGAGCAATTCTCAGCGAGGAGGCAGGAAAGCCACAAGCAGGTTCAATGTAAATCACATGGGGCCGGGTTTTCATACCAATGCTTACCCTGCTCCTCAAGTGGCCCCGTTGACATGAGCGGGATTATTCCCACTTTCAGGTGCCACTTGGGAGGAGCAAGAGTGGCAGAACCTGGCCTGTGATGAGGAGGGTCAGAATGGCCCCTGGAAACATGCCTGGCTAATAACGAAAGGCTGTGTGTTAGCACTGAAATGGCCCTCATGGGAGAACCTTCTGCTGCTGGTCCTCCACTCCACCCGCTGTGCTGTGGAGGTGTTATGGAAGGCCTCCTTTCAGGCTCCCACACCTGCCTTGGCAACATGGCGATGTCCCACTGCACTGATGGGGAGACGTGGGCCCCAATGCACGTCTGGGATCTGCGGCAGAAGCAAAGTAGCAGATGCTATTGTGCTTATTGCATAACCCACACATGTTGGCTTCCCCTCCTGGTCTCTCTTGCGGGTTTACTTCCACGGATGCAGAGAGGGGCAAATAAAACAAAGGGGAGATCCAGGCAGGTCTCTGGGGCTGCCCCTCTTTCCTGTCCTGGTCCGGATGACTCTAATAATGTGCGGTGGTTCTGGGGATCACAACGCTGCCTTCAGAACCACAGTGATCCTGCCCCGCAGTCAATCTGTTCCACTTGGAAACCATAGAGGGCTTGCGGCATACAGGCCATTCTGGCTCTAGGCAGAGAGAAGTGCCCGGCGGATGGGCACGGAAGAAGGCTGAATTCGAGCTAGCTAGCTCACCTTAACTAGACCATCAGCTGGTTGCCACCTGAGCTCCACGGAGCATGGCTTCGCGATATAAAAATGAGTGTCCTAGAGCAACGGGCTCTGGCCTTTATTGCTCATCTCCCCATCTCTCTTTTTCTCCTGCCAGCTGAGATGCTCTTTTTATTCTGGGGCAGCTTCTTGTGCTATGCCACCCGGACGGTGCCCTCTGCCTTCCACGAACCTCGCTACATGGGCATCGCCCTGCACAACGAGATGATCATCTCTGCGGCCTTCCACGTTGTCAGGTGGGGATGGAGAAATCGCCCTGCCAGGGGTTCCCTTTGGCTGCAGGACCTGGTGCTGTCTCTGCCCGGGGTGCCCCACAGCTTAGTCCAGTTCAGCTAGAAAGGGAGCTGGAGACTCATGCCTCAGCAACAAGCACAGTCCCATTCCCTTCTCCCGCCAGGGCCGGACCTAGATTTTGCACACCCACTGAGGCTTGTGCTGTAGCTGTCGATCACGGGGGCAGGTCAAGGGTAAGTGGGGACAGCACCCTCACCTTGCCCAGCAAAGGAGTGGGATAATTTAATTAGATGGGCCAAATGCTGGGGACTTTATTAGTCTTTAATCAGGCTTTTCTCAGGCCAGACTCCCATTAGGACCGATTCCCTCCCTCCCAGCTGTGTTACATCCCTGTAAAGACACTGGCGTCAATGATTTACACTAGGGTCCAGGAGAGGTGAATCAGGCCCCCGAACAAAGGCATTGTCACTGGCTGCGCAAGGAAGGGACAGAGCAAAGGGGATCTGGTCCAAAGCTTTTATGTGGTACCTCTCTTGGTCCGGATCCAAAGTCCAATAGAATGCCTAGGATGATTCCCAGCCTCCCGGCAGCCGTCACTGGGCCTTTAGCCCCCAGCCCGTTTTGCAAATGTGAGGGTAAGATTTTATTCCCCCAGGGCCATGGGGAAGAAAGACCAAGTCCGGCCCTCGGTAAATTACCTCCCCGCCTCCCCGTCTAGGTTCATGATGGTTCCCTCGCTGCATCCCGACTGGACGCTGCTGCTCTTCTTTATTCACACGCATGTCACCATCACCATAACGCTGGCGCTGCTCTTCATCCCAAAGGTAACCAGCCTCCGGCCTCTTCCCCCAGCACTACTCTCCCGGAGGCTGAAAACACAATCCTGCTTTCCCCTTTCAGTTAGATTCCCCTATTTAAATCCTTTACAAGCATCCAGAGCCATCCCTAACAAGCTAAGCAGCCTGCCTGCTCCCTGTGAACTGACCGGCCTGCAAGAGATAACCATTTGCAGATGCTGCAGCATTGGAAATAGAGCAGCAGATTCGTCCTTGCACAGTCTGAGACAACAGCAGGACCATTTGTACCTCCCTGATTCAGAAACTGTAGGGGGACGGTGCAGCAAGGACTGCGCCATGAGGCTTTGCAGGGGGAGAGGTCAGACCCAGCCACTCGCCTTCCCTCCTCCAGCCTGCCCTGTGGTGCCCTCTCTGCCCAGGGCTGGGGTAGTGGTGCAGGGGTGGCAAGGGGTAGATAGTGCCTTGAGGGCTTGCATGTATTGCAGTGGTGGGCAATGCCTTCTGGGTTATCCGACTGCACAGAGAGCTGGGAGGAAGGAAGGCCAATCACATCAGTCACTCCAGTACCATTCAGGAGTGCTGCAAAAAATAGGGTACCAAGGCCCCCGGCAGGGGTGACGCATGATTAGCAGCCCTGACTAGTATCTGAGTGAGTGACGTGCTTACTGCCAACCACGCCAGTTAACTGGTGCAAAGCTACATTACACTGCAGGGGGGGTGGAGGGGGGAAGGGTGAGAGAGACAGACAGGAGGCTTCTGTCTTCACTGCAGTTATCTACACCCAGGTAGCTCCTCTCCAGTTCGCCTCGCTCAAGGGAGTGCAGCCACATGACAGCACTCCAGCGGCTGTGTCCACACCGGTGCTGTGCGCACCCATGTTGTTGTGTTAAAGACTCCCGGGGGGCGTATTGCAGGAGTCTTTGGGCTTCAGCAGGCTAAGCCACTTTACAAATTCTTTCCTGCTTAACTGCGGGGCAACTTTTCTGTCCTTTCTGGGGCGCACGGGGGGAATTGGGGGAAGACACTGGAGGATCAGCAGCAGTCAAGCGAAGCTAGCCCACGTCCACACTACAGAGGCTGTGTTAGCAGCTGACTTGCGCTCACTCGATCTGTAGCCTATTCTCTCTCTAAGGCCGGGCAACTGATGTTAATAGACCCACCCTGCTCGGGAGAAGCGTTCACGTGTGTGGATGAGACACGAGCGAGGAGCGATGCTCTGGGTATAATTCTGCAGTGAAGACAAGCCCTAGGTCATTAAGGAGAAAGACAGGCAAGGTGGCTCCGGGATTTGCAAAGGCGTCCAAGAGGAGCTAGGTGCATTTGCAGGCCAAACTCCTTAGACTGCCCTGACAACCCCAGTCTGCAAGCAGCGAGGGCTTCAACCTGTGCCACCGCTCTCTTCCCCCAGTTCTTGCACGCCAAATCGCCCCTGCGGGAGGAGATCGCGGCAGAGGTCTACGAGGACGAGCTGGACATGCGGCGCTCGGGCTCCTACCTGAACAACAGCATCACGTCGGCATGGAGCGAGCACAGCCTTGACCCCGATGACATTCGGGTGGGTGGCACACTCAGGACCTTCTTTTGACGCTAGCTATGCAGAACTGTGCAGAGTAAGAGTTGCCTTTTGCAGTCTTTCTCCTGAAGCAAACCAAAAGGGGTGGCGAGGGTTATACCTGCCCTGGGGCTTTCATGGATCTCCCTTGCCTCCTCGAGTGAGGGGTGACATCCCTCTGCGAGCATGGGACAGGGGAAGGGGGTGGAAGCAGGGGCTGCTTCGCCTGTGCTCCAGCAGCAACCCATAGGACAGTCAGTAGGAAAGCAGTTAATAAGGCTGACATCTACAACATCGTCGTTAGTCTCCAGAGTCAACGCTCAATTGAAATGGGGCTGGGGTGCCAAGTTCACACCTTTCTCAGGACCTGATCCATCAGCCCTTACTCCCAGGAGTCACCCCACTGGCCTGGTGGCTCTGTCTGCCTTGCTGAAGACCCAGGCACGCAGTGCTGCGGGGTAGAGGGAGGGGTGTCACAAGTGGAGGGTTTTTCCTTTGCAGCTTGAGGGGTTAGCAATGAGGGGTCTGGTTTTCCAAGGTCATGAGACCAGGTTTAAAAATCCTGCATGAATAGATGGGGCTGGTACAATGGATGGCTGTATCCCAGCTTAATCCAACCCCCCTCACCGCCGCCCTCTCTTCCTTCCAACCCTATAGGAAATCCAGACACATTTTACACCCCTGATCAAAAAGGAAAATGAACTCAGAGGCTGATGAGCAACATACATTTCAGAGGTTCACAGGCACAAAGGGCCAGGAGGAGCCTTCCAATGGGATTTAGGCATCTCCCTTTGAAAATCCCACCCCTGAAAAAAAACACCCCTCAAAGAACTGGATGATCCAGTTTAATCAAGGTTCTCTCTGATGTCCCGATCAGCCCAAGGACTGGGCTTAGAAACGCACGCTGGTGAGAGGGGAGGGGAAGCTGAGTAAACACGACTCAGCCCTGATTGGATCAGATTTATCTCATCTCACTTTGGGAGGCTGTATTGCTCTCCAGGGTATGTGCTCCCCCATGTCAGCCCGTCCTGGGAGCAACCAGGCTTGCTGTTAATTCCTGGGCTTGCAGAGATTACCTAGAGCTGGGTGGGAAATGGATTCGTTTTCTGTGGAAAACTTGGGGTAGGTGAAAATAAATTCTAATATGTTGGCTGAAAACCAAAAGAGTTTGATTCTGAACTGCCCTCTGGGTGTCTCATGAACCCATTCTTCTACATAGGCCTAGCCGGCTGCTTGGCTACAATTTCTCAAACTAACAGACCCGGTCCTTTCACTCAAGGAGCAGAGGCCTATGGTTTTAGCTCCAGAACCAAGCCAACCAAGTGGTGTTATTACACTTTAATTGAGTTTTTATATATTTATCGGTGCTCCTTTCTTTTTATCCTCTCTCCTCTGCCTTCCCAAACTCCACCCAACCTGTAGGATGAGTTAAAAAAGCTTTACACGCAGCTGGAGGTCCACAAAACCAAGAAGATGACCGCCAACAACCCTCACCTTCAGAAAAAGAGGAGCTCCAAGAAGGGCCTGGGTCGCTCCATTATGAGGCGTATCACCGAGATACCAGAGTCTGTGTCTCGGCAGTGCAGCAGAGAGGACAAGGAGAGCTCCAGCGGCGCTGGCGGCGGAAGTCGCTCCAGCTCCTACAAAAGAAGGCTTCTGGACTCCGGCAGCTCCAGCGTGAAGGTGAAAGATGACTCCTCCAAGCACAAAGCCTTCTCTCTAAGGAAGTCCCACAGCACCTACGACCATGTGCGGGACCCTAAGGAGGGCTCCTTGCCCCCCAGGCACGACAGTGTCTGCAAGGAACCCCCGCTGCTAGACACCTTGATGAGGAAAAAGCTGGCCAAGAAAGCCTCCGAGAGAACCAACAGTGATTCCCTGGACTCAGCCCCCCTTGTCTATAAGTCTGCCAGTGCCCACAACCTGTTGGCGGACAAGAAACCCCTTCACCCCAAACCGTCCCCCTTGCAGAAATCCCTCAGCGTCCTCACGAGCGCCAGAGAGAAGGCCCTGCTCTTGACCAGCCAGGCGTATGTGGAAGACGGCTGTGAACAAGCTGGAGAAAAGGAGAGGAAGGGGAAGGAGGGAGCTTCCACTCCTGAAACGCAATCCTCAGTGCAGGCGGATGGTGGGGAGGCTGCCAAGCAGGCCCTGGAGGCAGGGAAGCAGCCGCAGAGCAACGACGTAGCCAAAGGGACTGTGAGCTCCCTCCTGCAAGACAGCTTTGACAGGGCTGCCGTTTGCCCCTGGGAGGGGGAAGTGAGCCCGCCAGAGAGCAAGGCACAGAAACACATCACATATGCCCCGATAAAAAGCATCAGTGTCGACAGCTCTCACCTGTTGGGGAGGGCACCCCCTGCCAACAAGAGACCACCACCGCAACCACCCATCAGGTACCAAAGCTTGGCTCATAGCCTCGAAAGGAGTGAGGTTGCCCCCTGGGACTCTCAGGAGCACATGCAGCCTGCCACAGATGCTCCCGGCCAGGGCTTCAAAGATATCGGGGCGCTGATTTACAGCTGTCCATGGGAGGTGGAGGAGCTTTCGGGAAAGATGGATAAGGCAGAGCGGGGAGAAGATAATGTGCAACCTGCGTCCACGCCTGGGAACAGCAGGCTGCCGTTTGTACCTTCCTTTGCTGCAGAAATATGCCCATGGGAACTGGCAGAGGAGAAGATTTTCAATCAGAGTCAGCAGGACAAGACGAGCGAACCAGGAAGTGCTGAGAAACCAAACAGCTCTCCGGGAAAAGCCCAAGGCCTTAAAATCCTCCCCCAGAAAAGCTCCCTCAAGGGTTTAGGGTTAGCCATCAAAGCATTTAACCGGGCAAGGGAGAAGAGCAGCATTAAAAGAAGAAAGGAGGATGAGGGGAGCCAGAGGGAAAGAGAGAAAGAAAGAGAGGCTGGTAGTAGATGCGATAAGCCCAAACTGGCTGAAACCTCAACGCTCTCCAGTGGTGGGACGGCAAGGCAAGAGGCCACAGCCAGAGGTCCTGAGGAAAGCAGGCAGAAAATCAGTAAACAAGCCACCATCTGCCCCTGGGAAGAGGAGACTACAACCCCACACCTGCAAAACAAGGACACCAGCAAAATGTTTGAAATATGCCCCTGGGAAGTGAGGATGGAAGAAGCAGATGGTCCCCAAGATGGGTCAGTGCCAGCCAAAGCAAGCAGCGGAGCAGAAAGGAGGCGTTCAAAAGACACAGGAGACATCATACGTAGGAAGCTGGAGAGGGTGAGAAGCCAATGGGAATCCACATGTCCCTGGGAGATCATAGATTCTGGTGGAGCCCTGCAACCCCTGAGCAGGGATGAGGATAAAACACCCCGTCGCTCCAACATGGACAGCAAGAATCCCGAGGCACGCCCCTGGGAAACCGCAGAGGTGATAACCAGTGTCAAAGATGAAATATGCCCTGTGGACGTGACTGAAGCTCCACCAGTGAAACAGGATAAAGATACAGCTCCCAGAGGGGACAAGAGCATCCCACTGAAAGCAGCGGCAGGTCCAGGCAAAACACCGACGACGAGGAGCAGCCAGCGAGAGGCCATCTGCCCCTGGGAGAGCCTGGACATGGAGGAACTGTCAGCAAAAGCTGACACAAAACACACTGATCTGCCTAAAGGGACTTCAAAGAAATCTGACAGCGTCGAGAGCAGAAAAGCAGAGGTTTGCCCGTGGGAAACAGAGGAGGTCGAAACCAGTGTTAATGCTGAAACCTACCCCTGGGAGGTGGCTGATGCGCCATCAGAGAAAGGAACTTTATTAAGAAAAGTTGGTTTGGCTTCCAAAGAGAATAAGATCATCAGGTCAAAAGCAACAGGTCCCTCTATAACACTGGAGAAGGGGAGCAGCCAGAGAGAATCCATCTGCCCCTGGGAGACCATGGATGCGAAGGAACCACCAATAAACCCAGCTTCCAAAAGTTTTGAACTGGCTAAAGTTGCCTCCAAGAAATCGGACAGTGCTGATAACAAAAAGGCAGAGGTTTGTCCATGGAAAAGTGCAGAGGTTGAAACCAGCATTCAAATGGAAATCTGCCCCTGGGAAGCGGCTGAAGCACCATCAGATAAAGGGAAAGTAAAACAGGAGAGCAATGGAGCTTACAGAGCCGGTTCAAGGGGGACTGGAGATATGCCATCTAAGAAGTTGGAAACCGGGGGCAGCCAGCGAGAATCTGTCTGCCCCTGGGAGAGTATGGACAAGGAGGAACTCTCAGTCAAGCCTGCGACTAAAAGCCTAGATCTGTATCAAGCAGCTTCAAAGAAATCGCACAGTACTGAAAGCAAGAAGGCAGAGGTTTGCCCCTGGGAAAATGCAGACATTGAAGCCAGTGTTAAAACTGAAATCTGCCCCTGGGAAGTGGCTGAGACTCCACCAGAGAAAGGAACAAGGGAGAAAGTTGGTCTCTCCAAAGGCGAACAGAGCATCACCTCGAAAGCAGCAGCAGGTCCATCTAAAACGCTGGAGAAGGGAAACAGCCAGTGAGAGTCCATCTGCCCCTGGGAGAGCCTGAGCGTGGAGGAATCCTCTGTAAAAATGGACAATAAAAGCTTTGAACCATCCAAAGGCCCTTCAAAGAAATCCAGCAGTGTGGAGAGCAAAAAGGGCGATGTTTGCCCTTGGGAAAGCAAGGAGGTTGAAGCCAGTGTTAAAGCTGAAATATGCCCTTGGGAAATGTCTGGAGCTCCATCAGCTAAAGGGAAATTAACACAGGACACAAGTCAGGGGGAAGAGACAGGTTCAAGAGGAACTGGAGACATCCCAGCTAAAAAGCTGGAGAAGGGAAGCAGCCAGCGAGAGTCCATCTGCCCTTGGAAGGACTCCTCTATAACAACTGACCTGGGCAAAATTCCGTCGAGGAAATCTGACAGCGTCGAAAGCACGAAGTCCGATATTTGCCCTTGGGAAGGATTAGATCCAAAAGCGATTGAGAAAGCAAGTTTGAAGGCGGAAATATGTCCGTGGGACATCGAAGGAGCCTTGTCCAGTCAGGCAGTCGTGGAAACAGCCAGCACAGCTGTCACAGAAACTCCAACAGCCCAGCTGAAAAAATCAAAAAGTAAACCCATGGGCCAGGCTGAACACAAGCCGCTGCATCGCCTTGTGCCTGACCCCAAGCCCCCGAGAGGTTTCAGCAAAGGCCATAGCATGATGGCAGATGTGCTCCCCTGGGAAGTGGGCGTGGCACCCATCGTGACCAGGTGTCTTAGCACAGGTAGCAGCATGATGGCAGACATCTGCCCGTGGGAAGCAGAAGGGGCTCCAATGGCGGCCGCAAAGGATGAAGTAGAAACTAGCAAAATCTCGGAGGTGCATCCGCTGGAGGCAGGAGACATCAGTCCCGTCCGCGCCACCCCACCTGAAAGCAAAACAGCAGAAAAACAGAGAGGGGAAACCAGGGGTCCCAGCCCAACCAAATCAGATGTCTGCCCATGGGACTGTGAGTAGCTTTTTCCATACGGGTAGGAAACGAATGCAGATGAGGTGAAAAGGCGGCTTCAACCAATGACTGCTTCAATTCTTAGTGCAGCCTACTGTGTGTACACCAAACCTGTACATGATTAAGGACATGACTGAATCCTACGCTGACAATGTGATGGCGTCGGTAACAAAATCCTAGACGCAAATATCCTTGATCCTCTCAGTTAGTGGACATGAACCACACTTGGACTCTCTATGGGTCACTCCTGTCAGGGGACAGTTGCAATTTTCTGCCTTCACTGAAAACCCAAGTCAACTGTGATACTCTGCAGATTCCATCCGTTGTCTGTCAAAGCATAGCGAGGTTCCATAGTGTCCTCTTTGTCAAACCAGTGGTATTGGAAAGCGTTAAGACCATCCTCAAAGCCAGCCTCACCCACTTTCACCGGCCATATGTCCAACGAGCTCATCTAAAATTGGAACTCGCTAAACAAAAAGTCTCAGCTGCGAGCTCTGGAGAAATGAGGAGGGATGTGCATGGCGTCCATCATATGATTCTCCGTTTACGTTTACAGCTATGTGTCAGTTAGCTGATTGTCTAGAAGTGCGTGGAACTACTTGGTGTGCAAACCAATGGGTCCATACAGGAGGGTAAATCAAACAATGAGAGGTCAATAAGCCTTACACCCAAAATGCCGCTCATCCTTCGTCTAACAGAGGAACCTTACTGCTCCCTTGAGCTACTTACGTTGAGGTTTATATTTTCCCAAGTCACTGACCCTCTCTCCTGAGCCTGAGACCACCAAGGTCACCTCCTGTGAGGTCCTGAGCACCTTCACATTATTGCTGTTTAACATTTGTATTTATAGTAGAGGCCCCAGTCAGGATCAAGACTCCACTGTGCCGTGCGCAGGTCTGTAATGACAAGATAGCTCTTTGGGGCAAGGACTACCAATCGTAGCAAAGGAGGGGAGCTAGCCAGTGGAGAAAACACACACACACGAGGGGACAAGGCAACAGGGAAACAGTTGTGTCTGGCGTAATAAGCAGCACTTTGGGCACACAGCTGGAGTCTAAGATTTGAAGACAACGGGTATCGAGAGACTTCTGCAATTGACAGGCTCGGACCCTGAACGTCAATGAAAAGCCTATTGTGCAGAGCCAAACAAAACGTAATAGTGAGAGGGAACAAGGGGACAAGGTCAATGCAATGATGAGGCCGAGGAGGAAAGGGAAGATGCTTTTCAAGTCATTGCCAACAGCCCAACTGATCACTCATCAAATGCTGCTGCCATCTTCATTCTGGCGAAGGGTAACTCCAATGATCTAGTTCAGGTTCTGAAGCTCAAGACAAACAAGCTGCTGCTTATGTTCCACTCCAGTCCTGTGTCACTCTGCTGCCTAGATTTCAAATTAATTTACCTTTAAATTCCCCACAAAGGCCCTGAACCAGTCACACAAATTTTATGCATCTGAAACGAGCCATTTTGGTTTCGTTCCAGTGATGCTGGCTCAGTGCCTGAATGTTACTGTGAGTGAGTGATTCTCTTTTCTCTTGCCACAAATCTCTACATGTCTTCCCAGGGAATAAGCTAACCTTCAGGCCATTCCAATGCTTCGCTTTTAGAAACCTTGGTATTAACGAACCCCAGGGATCGGTCACCACACTACCAGCAGTACACCTGGCTAAATACACTGCACTGTTACACCACTGTCACGGGAACTCCAACTTAAGGGTGTTTATTGTCTTAACTAACCATGCCACTAACTTTCCAAAGCACTTTGTCTTTACTGGTTACTGTGTGTGTCTGTGCAATCACACCCTGTGCAAACATGCCTAGGGCTACGATTCAGCTTCCCGGCACAGAAGGCAACCAAGCCTTTCCAGGAAGGGTAATCGCTTTCATCAACAGTGTTTTCACTGTCCAGAATAGCAAGCCTTCACTTTCAGACTACACAGAGGAGTGTGTTTTCCTGGATGCCTTTATTGTCCTGTCCCCACCCGACCCCCACCACCCACCTTTGGGTGGAGGTGGGAGATGTTAGATCTGCTGGAAGCCCAGTCCCCAAAAGAGCCTAATGCTGCAGCAGCCCGTATAAGGGCCCCCATGCAGAGGAGGGCATATGCTGGGCACCTGAGCAGCATGGATCAATGTGGTGGGTCCTTAGGCCCCAGGCAGGAGAGCAGAAGTGGAGCTGGGCAAGGACCAAGGTGCGTCAGCAGAAGGGCGCACGGGAAGCTAGCAGTACCTACCTGCCCACCCCATGCCTGGCTCTTGGCAGTGCCTCCTTCTCCCCAGGACCAACATTTGCTGGTTCTCTCCACATGGGAACTGTACAATGGAAGGCGCACGCAACTTCCTCCCCCTGGAACTTCCCATGGGAGGAGACGCGGTGCCTGACGCGGGCAGCGGCAGATTGACCGTGGACAATTACTGACCACAGACAGAAAGAGAAATACACAGGAAAGCTTTCCCCACAAGGAGAGAAATGGGGGGAGAACAGCCAGGGCCAGCCTTAGAGGTCCCCACCCAGCTCCAAGCTCCGTCCAGCAGTGGTTCGCTGCCCAGGTAGCATAGGTCTGAGACCATTACAGAGAAAGCGCTGTGAGAGAAATGCCAGTTCTACCAATTTGATCTTGTCCCTTTCCCCCCTTCTCTCCAGGAGTCAGGGCTGCTTGGGACAGTAACTTCCCAGTATTCATTACCTCTGCCATCTGTTCCATTCAGATGGGAGCAGTGAGATCAGAGACAGCAAAACTGAATGTTTTAGCTTTGTTCCCCATCACGTGGCTTTGGCCCCGGATTTGTCTCCTCTCCCCTCCCATCCTTTCCTTTCACTGTGTCCGTAGGGAGTAGCGATGCCGTAGCGTACGTAACTTTCAGCGGTGAATGTTACACAAGATCATCCGATTGTGTAAGAAAATGTACATACAGAGAATAAAGAGTTATCTATATCCATAGGCAGAACTACTGGCTGTGATTTATTGCTGGGGTTTTCCCATCGCTTCTTTCTCAACACTTTGGTGTGGCTGAGACTGTGGCTCAGAGATTATGGGATCACTGATTTCACTATAGGCCCAAGCAGTGCATCGTTTGACAAGCTGGTCTGCATAACTTTCCCCAGTGCTGTTCCTCCAGTTAGGGGAAGCTTTTGCATACCCAGCCTTCACTGCAGGCCATCTCTTGTTGTACAGAATTTAACACTGTCCTTTCACAAGGCATGGGGTCGAGTGGGCGGAAGGTCACACAGGGAAGCAACTGTGCTTCTGCTCACCTGGCACTTTGGTGCAAGTGTCTATCTCTGTACAGGAACACACGGTCCTGGAGAGAGGGAGCACAGTGTAGCGAGTAGAACATTGGACTGAAAATCGGGGGCTATCCCTGCCTCTGCCGCTGACGAGCGGGGGCTATCCCTGCCTCTTTTGAGTAAGTCACTTGTCTACTTAGATTAAGCACTCCGGGACAGACAGGGTTTGCACAGCACAGCCTTCAGCTGGGTTGGGGCCTCTAGGTGCTAAATAATGTTAATGGAAGAGACACTACAGGATTACACAAGGCAGCAGAACAGACACTAAGTTGCAGGGTCTGTTTAACTGCAGCACAGACGTTCCCCTGATGAGCACAAACCCATTCAACAACGTCAGTAAGAAAAGAATGGGCACCTTTCACTCAGAGCCCACACGCTATGGATTCTGAACTAAAAAACAGAGCAGGGAAGGCACCTGGGTCTGGGTTTGTATCGTACAGACTATACCAGCAGCTTTCGCCTCCACAGCCTCAAAATGGGTCTGAAACTGTAATTTTTCTTAGGTAGCTGGTCCCCTCCCAGCCTGTGGGGATTTCCCTATAAGCCCTGAGCCCATGGGTTGACTATCCTCTGAAAGCTCTGTTTAGAAGATGCTCTTTTGGAAAAGACGGGGGGGGATTTGGGTTCAAAAATCAAGGGATTCTTAAAGAGGTTCCATTGCTGGCTTTGCTCCCAATGGAGAGAACGAGGCCTTGGCTGAGATGTCAGAAATACTCCACTCGCAGGAGATATTTAAGATTTATGCAAGAATCAGTAGTTAAGAGTCTCTTACTGCAGGCTCCATATGGAACAGACGGGACCAACTCTCCTCTGAGGCAGGAGTAGTGCTCTCAAATCCCACTGCACATGGTCCCCCGAAGAGGGCCAAGTAGCAGACAAGGGGTTCTGGCATCTGCTAAAACATGAACAGCTGTATTGTTAGTAAAAGCAAAAGGAATGAGTCTGAGGACAAGTCAAGAAAGCACCCTTGGCTTCTCCCCCAAGAGACCAAACATGTAATCTGCGGTGTAGGCACTTTCCAAACGCTGCACTCTGGGAAAACCTGGGAGACTGAAGAAAATGGAGGGTCTCCTGCCTTAGGTTCACGCCCCTGAGAAATCAGGAGGGGCACTTACGCATTTGTAAGAAATGTTTCTATTTCTAAGCCAATAAAACTGGCTTTAGGTTGCAAGCTCTCTGGGGCAGCACTTGCCACCATGGGGCCATGCGTTAAAGTAACATAGGACGTGGTCAGTTTCTAAGAACGCGGTATTCCCAGTAGGTGTGAGCATCGTTCCTCGAAGCAAGTTTCAAAATGCAGCTACATCCAGACTGGGATTGCTCTGAGGACTAGGAGCCAGCGGTATTCTAGCGAGTGCTGCAGCTTGTGACCTCATTCAAGTCACTTGCTCCTCTCCCTCTCCTTTGGAAAGCCAACTAGGATGCCGGAGACTTAGCTGGGGTAAACCCCGAAGCCAGTACTTTGCTACTCTCCCAGGGTGGGTGACAGGGCAGCTTCTATTCACTAAACAGAATACCCCAGCCAGGCTACACTGCTGCCTTCACACCACTCCCCCAGCGCAGTGACACACAGGCAGAGCAAGGGGGATGCTGGTCCCCAAGGCAGCCCTTGCAAGCAGAATGCCAACTCAAAGCAAAATGGGAGGGAGGGAGAAGCTACATGAACAGCCCAAGGAGGGGGCAGGAGCTAACTGGAGCTGGTGGGGAGCCTTTTACTTCTCTCACAGGGAGACAAGAGTGAGGCAAAGGGAACATAAGACTGGCCATACTGGGTCCATCCAGTCCAGTGTCCTGTCTTCCAACACTGGCCAATGCCAGGTGCCCCAGAGGGAGTGAATAGAACAGGTAATGATCAAGTGATCTCTCTCCTGCCATCCATCTCCACCCTCTGACAAACAGAGGCTAGGGACACCATTCCTTACCCAGCCTGGCTAATAAATTCATGGAGGTTAAGTCCATTAATGGCTATCTAGTTCTCTTTTAAACCCTGTTATAGTCCTAGCCTTCACAACCTCCTCAGGCAAGGAGTTCCACAGGTTGACTGTGCGCTGTGTGAAGAAATACTTCCTTTTGTTTTAAACCTGCTGCCGATTAATTTCATTTGGTGGCCCCTAGTTCTTATATTATGGGAACAAGTAAATAACTTTTCCTTATTCACTTTCTCCACACCACTCATGATTTTCTATACCTCTATCATATCCCCCCTTAGTCTCCTCTTTTCCAAGCTGAAAAGTCCTAGCCTCTAATCTCGCCTCATACGGGACCCATTCCAAATCCCTAATCATTTTAGTTGCCCTTTTCTGAACTTTTTCAGATGACTCAGGCTGTCCTACTGGGAAAGTGGGGCTGCAAAAACTTGTGAGAGCAAATATGTCCTCCCAACCACCGCCCAACGTAGCCACTGTCAGCAATATACCATCATCCATCTTCACGATCAACAATCTGATACAGACCTTCCAGAAGCACCAACAGCAAAACCTGCTGCCTCTTGGGCTGCAAACTGCAATTAACAAAACTGTCTGGGTCAACGAATCAGTGGAGTTTTATTACATTACATGAGAAGTATTACAACCCCATTAGGGAGCTGCCCACTTCTGGGTGCAAGCCGGGTGGATGGCAATCGACAGCCTGGTTTCCAGCATTTGAGCGGGAGAGTTTGATGCTCGCCTTCCACACATTGTTATTGTGACTATCAGGGCATAGAGCAAAGGAGGAGAACAGGGGGTTCAGAATCACAGAATCCAGGGGTAGGCACCACCCCCTGAGGCAAACTAGGGGAAGGAAAAAAGAAAAGGATGGTCAGTGCTAGCACAGCGGGACTTGCAGTGCAGATTAAGGGGGCAGCAACGGTATATAAAGACAGTGCCCCACACTCTGCACCTATAGATACTCCTCTGGCCAATGAAGCAGGGATCATCCCCTGCACTGAGAGTTGCTTAATGAGCAATTCTGAAGATGTGGGATCACTGGTCTCCAAAGCAAAACTGATACAGTTTGAGAGGCAGCACGTTAGATGGCGTGTGGTCCAGCGAAGAGCCAACCCACACTGGGCAGCATTCTGCTCGCTGTAAGTTTCCCTGCACAGACTTCTCTGCTGGCGTCTCTGCTCAGTTGAAATGGAGAACTGCAGTCGCACTGCTTGCTGATCATGCAACCGAAGAGCAGTCCCATCTCTAGTCTATTGCTTTCTCACCCCCGTTGCTGCCCCATCCATCCGCCGTTATTTGTACCACTGCGTCTGTTTGGGCTTTGGAATTTCACACTGGATCTCATCAAATTCTTGTGAGGGGTCCAGGACGGGGCCAGGGACCATCACCGTCTGAGAGAGCAAGACATCGAATTAGCTTGCCACCAGACTGACTGCAGAGAAGCTCTGTGCTGAAAGCCCCTGAGCTAACAGAAAAACACCTTCGCAGGCTACAAAGGTAGCCACAGAGTTATGGCACTGCACAGCCCTCAAGCAGGAAGGTGGCCAGATGATGCATGTGTGGTGGGAACATCTGTTCCATTTCTCTCATCTCACCAGCCTTCCTTAGCTGGAACCTGTCTGCTGTAACAGGTGATTGCCAAAGCAGCAATAGCCCATGCACGTCTCTGCCTGGCCACATGCAGCAGCTGCAAGCCCAGGGAGTGTAAATGGCCAAAAGGGGTTGACTTCCTCCTCCAATCAACTCTCAGGTCAATAAAAATCAGTGCATATAGTGTCTTCCAGCTGAAGAGCTGAAATGCTTTACAAACCTTAACTGATTAAGCCTTCCAACACCCCAAGATGGGGATAGGTCAGCGTTACCCCCATTTTACAGATGGGGAAGTTAAGTCACTCGCTAGAGGACGAACAGCATGTATGTGGTCGAGCCAGGCTCTCCTGTGCTTTAGCCACAAGATCATCCCTTTCCCTGGGCTTCCCACACCATTCAAACCCCAAAGCTCCTAGTCCCCATTCCAACCAGCCGCACCAGGCAGTGGCTCAATTATACCTAGCCCGATGTATTATTCTTTGCCCAAATCCTTGTAGAAGCTACTTGGTGATATCCAAATGGCACAGAATGGCAACAGGGGCTAGTGCACGCACTGGAGAGTCTCCAGCAGTCAAGCTGCGAAGATCCTGAAAGAGCAGCTTTTGAGCACAGGACTTGAGGGGTGGGGGTAGTTTTGCAGATTTATCAGATGGTCTATGAAGCAGGAGTGGGTGCCCACTCTCAGATGTGTTACCTTGATAATGGGGTCCTTTGGCGGAGCCCAGGCTGGCACTATCTTGCCGTGTAGCCTCCAAGACCCATAAGGATTGACCAGGTGCCTCTCGAATATGACATACTCCAAAACATCTTTCGGCACCTGCTCCCCACCATACATCAGCCGTCCAAACCGGTCATAGATAGCCAAGGTCTGTAGGGAGAACCATGAAACCTGTCATGCGGACATCAAACAAGGGCTGGTTGTGCAACACCATGCAGATAAGAGACCGTACCTGTCGGGTGTGCATGCGGACTGTCACCTGTCCATACAGATTGTCCTTGTTCACCATATCTGGGCACCGAATCTGAACCACTCTGGGAGGCTCCAGCGACTCCACAAAGCTCCAGCGGATGGTTTTGTATCTGTTCCCACGCACCATTTCCTAGGGAGAAAATGATGTCACTTAGCAACACGAAGATGAATTGGTCGACAGGCTCCAGCACTCAGGGGACAGAGAAGCTCCAAATTCGTGAAGAAGTAAGTGCGCCATCTGTGCTCACGTGGCACAATGGTGAGACGCAGAACATGAGGGGTTAACTCCGGGCCCTCTGGTCGCAGTGCTGAGCACTGTTACAAAAACTCAGTATGACCAGGGCACCGTAAAAGGCGCTCAGCTTTCCATGGGGATATGGATGAATGCTTTCCAGTATCACTCTTACCCCAATACAAAGGAACTCAAAGACATGGGCCAGTTTACACACTTCCTTAGCACTGTTTTAACAGCATCTCAGGGAAATGAAAACAAGGTTGATCTCAGCTGAACTGCACCTCCCCTTATGTTTCCAATGCAACAGAAATTAATGTGGCTTTGTTTACTTCCTCTGACTGCTCAAACAGGGTCCCTCTGTTAGTTACTGGGGCAGAGCCAAAGAGGCAGCTACAACTCTCTTTGGGCCTGATTCTGTTGCCACTGATATCAACAGGGGAGTTTAGTATTCTCTCCAATGGGGGCAGCAAGCCCGTTGTGGAGAGCCTACAAAAATTATGTTCATTGTTCTCTAAAAGGTACATCAAATTCTGGTCCGTAACACACAGCAGCATCCCTTCAGCTCCAGTCAGATCCCAAACTCATGTGTTTACAAGACACTTCCATACTGATCCCGAGATAAACATGGAATGTATGCTATAAAGTGCCTGGTCCTTAACTCCCAGCTAGACTTGTGTTCTGCCTCATTTCTCTGAGTACAAAGAAAGAAAGGAGACTGCTGATGGTTCAGCCTGTTAGTGGTTTCTAAAGGACATGCTGACTCCAGATAAATATTTACCGGGTAGCAGCGTTCAGTCACCAGGGAGTGAAGTTTCTGCTTGTTGAAACTGTAAAGTGAAATACACCACATTACTCAGATGCACGTGCTGAAAAGACACACCCAAGAAGCCCTGCTTCCCACACGTTGTATATAATCCACTGGCAAAATGCAAAGGGCTGAGCTGTGAACCGGGATTTCAGATGAAGGACAGAGCCCAAATGGAACCAGGCCCCAAAGGCAATGACATTTAACAGCAGGACTCCCTGGGGAAGCCAAATATGTCTCAACTGTTTTATTGACGGCTAAAACTGTAACTAAGCAAGATGCAATTTTGAAATGTTTTGTTTTATTACTGGAAAGTGGTGCAAATTAGCATGACAATCAAAACAATCCCTCAGGGGCCTGATATCCAGAGGTGCTGAGTGTTCACGTTTCCACCGATTTCAGTGAGCGCAGCAGATGCAACACATCTGGAAATCAGGCCCCAAATATATTTGCCACCTCTTGTTTCTTGCTGTCCTTGTCAGCTGGAATTAAAGGAGTATCGGCCTGTGGCATCTCAGCCACCTCCTATTCATGGAGGTAGCAGCAGGAAAATACACAGCACCTGAGAAATAAAGAGGGTCTACTAAAAAGAGAGGAGGAAAGAATATAGCACATAAGTGGGGCCATGGGAAAACCCTGAAAAACCACAACACCCAGAAAGAACAGCTCTTACTTTGTCAGGCAATTGTGAGCTTCAATGAATATCTCCTGGGCCTTCTCGGGGAACGTTCTAGTGCTGAAGTAAGGATCATAATCTTTTACCTTCCGGATTCTGCAAAGACAAGTATAAGAAATGCTTTATGATGGGAGCTGGTCTGACGCCCTCAGCATCCAATGGCTTACAGCGAATATAGTGCTCTTGAGCAAAGTGCAATTCAGAACCCTCACATCCTCCAGATCAAGACAGCTTCACCGGGGGAGGGATAGCTCAGTGGTTTGAGTATTGGCCTCCTAAACCCAGGGGTTGTGGGTTCAATCCTTGAGGGGGCTATTTAGAGATCTGGGGCAAAAATCAGTACTTGGTCCAACTAGTGAAGGCAGGGGGCTGGACTCAATGACATTTCGAGGTCCCTTCCAGTTCTAGGAGATGAAGTATAGCTGCCGTTTTTATTTTCTTTAATCTCAGCTTCCATTAAGAAGTCACTGATTAGGGACTCTCTGATGACACAGTCTCCTTGTGCCATGAGAAGCTATTACATGGGTGGAGTGTGTGGTCTAGAATAACCAACAACCATACAGCACATAACATTGCAACAAAAGTCAGGCAATTTGCCCCGTGACTAGTGCCTCGCGCTCACTCCCAATGGCAGAGATTCATGCTGAAGTTTCCAATCAGTGGCTTTGCAAGCGAGCAGAGGCTGTGGACATGGAAGGGAAGTAGAGAGGAAGGACAGCCATGTGATTAACCTACTGGAGTGGGAATCAAGAGTTCTGGGTTCAATTTTCAGCTCTGCCACTGACCCCCGTGTGACATTGAGCATGTCATCTAATCCTTATACCTTGGTTCCCCGAAAAAGGGGATGATAATACTTCCTCTCTCCTCCAACCCTTTGTCTTGTCTATTTAGATTGTAAATTCTCTAGAGCAGGGACGGCCTCTTACTCTGTCTACACAGTGTCTAGCAAAGTACAGCACCAATCTTAGCTGGGGACTGTGGACACAAGTGTAACACAAACAACAACAACAAACGGAAGTCTAGCCATCATCTGTCAGGAGGCAGTGCATCAGGGACACGGTCCCCTGAGGACAAAAAACTGATGAGTAAATCACAGCCCCCCAAGATTATTTGGTGGTATCACAGAAATAGCAGAGTTAGCGGCACTGACACAGGACAGTACAGCAATAAGGTGAGATCCGGGTGGAAAAACTAAGCACCCTACTGTTGCAAGCAAAGTTTTGCAGTGGAACTGCTGCTACACTGAAGGAGCTCCTGAAAGGAAGCCTGAGATACATACGCGAATTGTGAAGCAGCACTCTGCTTCAGCTGCTCTGCTCTTTGCCTCAGCCCCTCCCTTGACAGAGAAGACAAGCGGGCATCACCCTCAGGAGGCACATAGGGGTCAAAAATTCCAGCTGTATTAGAGAGAGAGAGAGAGCAGGAAGAGATCAACACCATGGCAACAGGTTAGGTTCTTAAAGAAACATGAAAGTCTCAAGAAAACAAACTGTTGAAATACTAGATAGTCAGGTAGAAGTATGTTTAGTCCCTAAACATGCTTTTATCCCAAAACCTAAAGGAAGGAGCAGAGGTACAGAGGGGATTAAAAAGCTCAGAGGATCGATAATAGTAGCAAATCACTGCTACAGCACTGGCCCCTAAACAGCACAGGTTTGGACCTAAAGTTATTACCATCTATCGGCTATTGGGTGGCCCCTGTAAGAGGTATATTGTGAGTTTCAATCCAGTCTCCACAACACATGAAACACCACCACAATCATCAATAACTGGCCCCCTTCATGGCGGATCGGGGTTGAATGGGTCAGAGAGACTGGACTCCCCTCTCAATCCTAGAGGCAGTCCTTGCAGATCACAGAAAGGCATATTCCCATGGGGGAAACGAAAGCTTGCCATGCACTATCTATTCCATCTCTGATCCATTTGTCCGGCACCATTCAGCAGCACTAAACAGAAGTTAAGTATGAGGGTTATTCTCTCTACGTAGAGGCAGTGAGTGTAATCAGCACCAACGGCCCCATTTTGAACCAATGCACTAGATTGAGAAAGGGTCCAGATTTGTTAGGTTACTGGTCCCAAAGTTCTGCCTACGTTTAGTTCTCCCTCTATCCCACATCCAACTCTCATCCCTAGAAGATACCAACAGCCTTTTGATCCTGTTCCTACCTGTGCAGGCAAGATTGATGGGGCGTTCTGGGGGCTCGTAAGGGATCACAATGCCCGCAGCCCTGGCTTTCAACTTCTGCTCCTCCTGAGTCATATGCTTGGCACTGACAGAAGGAGGGATAAAGTGCCGTCGCTTTGTTCTCACCGGGACCAGAAGCGAGGTCTGAGTCAGTCTGGTAGGACTGAGTAAGGGTTCTACGCCCTGAGGAAAAAACGCAGAAAGTCAAGCACCCAACCTTCCTAGCTGCCGCCTCACCCACCTCTTCAGCTCACCACAGCCTCCCCCCCAGTTCAATCTGCATCCCCCCAAACCCCACAGCCTCCCCCAGCTCACTATGCACCCCCCAAGTTCTACAGCCCCCAGCCTCAATCTGCATCCTCCAAAACCCCCCAG
>NC_133789.1:5102355-5121656 GCF_003597395.2 Chelonoidis abingdonii
GGGGGGGAGACAAGAGAGGCCCCAAAGCCCCAAGCTCAGTGTGCACTGAGGGGAGGGATAGGGAGCCCCCACAACTCTGGATGCACAGAGGAAGCTGAGCCCCCAGCTCAGGGTACATGGAGGAGCTGAGCCCCCACTGCGCATGGTGTAGGGTGACTTTGTGTTCACCATTTTGTTTACTGCTAAGTTGTTTAAGAAGCAGGGAGATAGGGAGCCTTCCCCCCCAGCTCAGTGCACCAAAGCTAACTCAGAAAGTGCTGAACAGATCCATGTGCCAGCACAGGCCTGGCTGATAAGCCAATGTGTACCAGTAAAATAAAGACCCTATACTTTTTATTTGCATCATAAAGGCATCTTTTTAATCATAGTCAAATGACACTGGCTAAGAAACTAAAAATGGAAACTCCTGGGGCAACAGACACATGCTGCCTTCCCTACGCCCCCACATCACGTAGGATGGGCTCAAAGTTTTCTTTCCAGACCTAAGAACACTTACTTCGCAAACTGGTCCAGTGAATAGAGCACATTTTAACTCCACAGGAGCAGAAATGCATCATTTGTTAAGTCTCTGTGACCAGTTGTTTTTTCCCTTAGACTAAATTTTCCTGTATAACTGCAAGATAGTGCTAACAGAGTCAGCCTCTTCATCTCCCTGAGGGGTGAAATCAGGCACTTCCACCTTTAATCAACAGGCCTGTTCAAACAACTCATCCTCTTTCATATGACGCTCGCGATACTTTCGTAGCCAATAGCTTAGGGACAATGCTTCAAAAGTCCATTGGCTTCCCTCTTGGTAAGGAGAAACTTTTCTCTGTGGCATAGTAGGCAAGGGGAAAAGGAAGTTGTTACAAGGAAAAGCAAGGTGCATGCTTAGTTATGTATTGTTATCTTCCACCTGTCAGGTGATCGATCGTTAACAAAAGGCATATGGATGGTCTGTTCCGCTAACAAGAAAGTCCATGTGCTTGTGCATTAGGAATATTGGTAGTTAGGTCTCTGGCCATTTCAAAGCACTCAACTCCCCCACCCTTCTCCTAAATCATACTTTCTTCTGCTTCAGCCAAGCCTTTTAATTTCCCCCAGGCCCTCTGCATTAGGGCATTAGTCATCATAACACCTCTGTTTTCAGTCATTCTCAGCTTTATCATCCACTGGCTTGTATTATTTAACACAGCAAAGCATCACCAGTTAGAGTTTGTATACAAGCAAAATATAAAGTGTTGTGTAAAAACAAAAAATCTTTAGGGCTCCTGGAATGTAATGCTAAATAAACATTTAAAAAATGTAAGTGTTGCTTGGCGGGTACTGCTACAAAATAGCTCCAAGCATGAGCAAACACATTGAGGGAGGACATCTTATTTCTGATAGTCCATTGAAGGGGAGGGGGGAAAACAACACCTCACAAAGAGGGGAGGTCTTTCTATATGACAAATGTTTGCCCAACAAAGGAGGGCCCGCTATGAAACTGTTTCACCAGAAAAGATTTCAGGGAGACTAGGTGGGTGAGGTAATATCTTTTATGGGACCCATATCTGTTGGTGCTCCAATTTTGGTTGGACATATTCCTGGAGGTTTTGTCACGACATCTTTAATTAAAGATTAATCTTCAATTCCTGGAGACTCCAGGACAATCCTGGAAGGTTGGCAAGAGAGATCTCCAGCCCAGAACAGGAGCTCTGTGTGGCTTGAAAGCTTGTCTCTCTCACCAACAGAAGTTGCTCCAATAAAAGATATCACCTCACCCACCTTGTAGCCCTGTCAGTCCCAAGATATGAGAGAGAGAATCACATTACTTACTAAAGGATTTCAGGCAGTTAGCAATATTCCCCTAAAATCCAGGCCAGTTCTCTTATCCTCCCTATCCTGCATTTCAGCTTAAATGTTTCAAAGTTTATATTTTAAAACTGTTTGATATGATTAAAAACTGTATGTTTAGCAAAAGAACATGAAAAGACAGTTTTAAATAGAAAAAAGTCAGGACATGAAGAGGAGGAATAGAGTGGAGAGGCTGGGGGCCCTTTCTTTATATAACTGAGTGAGGGGTAACAGCCTTATCTCTGAACTTCCTGTGGTGTTTTGTCTCTTTAAAACAAAATGATTATATATATATATTTTTTTTCCTCCATTGCAGAAGTCCTCAGTTGTAGCTTATACACTATATCCCACAGGTTCAAGCTTTATTTACAATATACTAGTTGTGATGACTAGTAATTGTTTGGTTGGTTGGGATTTTTGTGTTCTGGTCAATTCATTTAGGCAAAACTCTGAAAAGCAATTGAAAACTATGTTTGTAAATAACTCCTTTAAACATTTAGAAAGCCATGACATGTCTTGTTACCCCCCCATTTTTTTTATTTTTAAATTGTAAAACCCTTCACATAAGGATTTTGTATAATATTGCTATTCCCCAGGAACAATTACATTCCTATAAACTGTTGTGACCGGAGCTGCACTGTTTTCACCAGCTGAGATTCTGGCCCTATTGTCTTTCTAGCCCACACTCGCTGGAGGGGGAAGTTTTGGCGCTGGGAGAAGCTGCTGGAGAGGAATCCCTGGAGCTTTGCCCTCTCATTTGTTTCTTGGTGAATACTGTGCTTGTGAAAGGAGTCGGCTTAGCAGCCCTGGGTACTGAGGCTCCCCTATGTACTTCTCTGAAGTGCCACCCTGGGATGCATTTCTGGGGCTCAAGGGATAGCTGGGCCTTTTAAATCAATTCACTCCTTGGCCTCTACTGAATACACCATAATGAAGGTCAGGTAGTGCCAGCTGTACCTTGGTGTTTGTGCCAGGGGCACCTGCCCATATGACAAATTGGGGTGAGGCCACTAACCTAGAGGATGACAATGCAGCAAATTTTGTTCACGACTCCAGATTTACCCCAGTCTAACCACAAGCAGATCTGACTCCACGTGTCCTATAGCCAGTTACCAGTCCCCTGACATCCAGAAGGATCCCAAAGTGCTCTGGAAATGACAGAATTCGTACTCCACTCCTAGCACGGCTCAGCTCCTGGCATGCAGAGCAGCCTGCACCAGAGTGCACACTCCCCACACCCAGGGCAGGCAGACAGCTCTGACATTCCAGGGACATGCAGGGAACAACACCTACCCCACACTAGTCTTAATCACTGGGGTGGGAGCACCTTCCAATTGGTTTGCAAAGTAGGCTCTGCACCTTCATGGGGTCACAGGGTTGCTATATGTGTTTTGCCAGCCGGGATCCTGAAACATGTCAGGAAACATTAACCACAACAGTTCTGATTCAGGACATGGGTTGAGTTGCAGACGCTCAGCTGCTTTAGAGAGCCAGCAAAGAGATGTGCAAAATGTAACAAGAGCCCCATTTATACACCTGGCCATTCAGCAGCTAAACACACTGCTCTGATTTACAAACCCTCACTTTGGAGGTGGAGCGGAGCAGCTTAGGGGGATAGGTATAGGGCCAGCTGAAAGGAAAGCTGGGCTTTGGAGCCCTGCTGTTCAGAGAGTGAGCATCTTGCTCAGCCAAATCTTAAAACCATGTATTTACCTGCATCCCCACAAACTCGAGGGGCTTTGAGAAAGTGGGACTTGGATTCAAGCCATCCTGACTTTGTTGGCTGAGAGTCTGAGCCACCACCACTCTTTTGCCCACCTCCATTTCAGTCTGTGGGGGCCAGAGGTCACCACAAGCCATCTTTCCGATTCCCCCCAGTCTGGGGCTGTGCAACACAATCCCTGCTCAGCCCGGTGTAAATTAGAGCAGCCTCTGGTCCTCCTTCCAGTGGCATCCACTGCCACCACCCCCTATGCAAGTCCTGTTTTAGGGGCTGGGAGCAGGACCTCACACCAGCTGTGAACTGAGCAGGGGAGGCCCCAGCACTGGATGCCTTCTCAGGGACTTTGCGGAGATGCAGCTGAGTACCCAGGCTGCTGCAGAGCAACATAAATGGGCCTTAGCATAACTGAGACTCAGGCAGATTAAATCCAAGTTGGAATGGGCAAACCTGAACCCAGGGGGTGGCTCCAGGCACCAAGCACATGCCTGGGGCAGCAAGTTGTGGGGGCACCCTGCTGATCACTGCAAGGGAAGCAATCAGGCAGCCTTGGGCAGCATGGCTGTGGGAGGTCCCTAGTCCCATGGATTCGGCAGCAATTCGGCGGAGGGTATGCCAGAGCCGCGGGACCAGTGGACCTCTTGCAGGCGTGCTGTTGCATTAGCAGAGGACCTGGTACCAGAGGACTTCCTGCAGGTGCGCCGCTGAAAGCTGCCTGACTGCGCTGCTTGGGGTAGCAAAATACATAGAGCCACTCCTGCCTGAACCAGGGCTCCTTTGTTTGGTTCTTGCCCAATATTCATATGTAATAGCCTGAGAAGGGGCATGGTTCCTATGCTACTCATCACGTAAGCCAAATGAGACAGGCTGGGCCAAACGTATCTCAGGTGCAACAGCTATAGTGGAATTGACTCATGATCATAAAAAATTCCCATGGCTTTTTTGGGGGGGAGAGGGAAGAAGAGGTAGAGTAGGTGTGTGAACCTCATCATCCTGAGGAGATTCCAGTTGGGCAAGTACCTTTATGCTGACTCTTACTCCCTTTTCAGCACCAGTTGGATTCATTTTCACTTCTGGTCATGAATGACTGGGTTGTAAACAGCTGCTGGGCTCTGTCACAGTCACCAGGCCAACAGCTCCTATGACCCCTCCCGATCAGGCTGAGTGCACTCCACGCTGCCTAACCCTAAGCCATCACCTGGCTTGGGGCGGAATCATAATTCTCCCACTTGTGATTGAACTGTCCCATGGTACTCACTGTGGTGACCTCAGCAGGTCTGACTCAGACTCAGATCCTGCTGCTCTAGTCTCTCCAGGGCTGTGATAGCAGAAACCAGCTACCAAACAGCCAAGCTTAGAACAACATTATTTCAGAGAAATGCAGTCAGCCAGCCCATATGCCTGCCTGCTTACCAGGTGTCTAACCATCTTCCACCTGGGGACACTGAAAGAACTAGCTCCCTGTAGACTCTCACAGAGCCATTGTATCCCTTGTCTTCCTATCTAAGCTCATGGACAACTCCCTAGCAGTGGCAATAAATTCCCTCCCCTCTTTTACAGCTGTTAATAGCCCTTTTCATCTCTAGCCTCCCAGCCTGGCAAAAACAGCTGAGTCATTTCAGCCTAGAAGCAGGCCATCTAGTTACCCTCCCATTTGCTGAGAGGTTGCTTCTCTGGGACCACTGGCTTGCCTTCCTGTTCATCTTTTCCTCAGCTCCCATTTATACAAGAATGTTTTCTAACTATTACAGGGTTACCACCTCTAGAGCAACCCATCATGGCTGAGGGTGGACCTGCCACACTCCTGTCTCAGTTTCCCTCTAAGGATCCCAGAAATAAGCCACAGAGGCTGTCTTGGAGCTAATGACATCCCAGCTTAGGGCTGGTTTTCTAACATAATTCAAAACAAGCTTCAAAAAAGTAAAGTCCATCACCCAACACAACAGCTCTTGCATTTTCTGCTAGTTCAGGGCCTCTGCAAGCATCAACCTCAGGCATTCCTATCTGGAGTCCTTCTTCCCCTGCCTAGCAGAGGATCCAAAATTCTCCCTGTGTTGTCTTCGCTATGGCTTAGAGATTCCCCAGCCAACCCATTCTTCTGACCCTCCTCTAGTAGCTCAAGATAGTCTGACAACACCTTACTACCCTGACATCTTCTGTAAGCCTCTCCTTTTTATCCCAGAGTCCTGATTGTATCAATTACCCATCTTGATTTTCCCCACCTGGGGAAAGAGAATTAACAATGTTACAGGCAGGGGCTAAGACCTATTTCCTGTTAAAGAACCAGCCACCTTGTGAGGAGCCCCAACAGGCAATAACTTCCCGTCACTGACTAGGTCGCACACAGTGTTCATAAACTTATAATCGTCACCGTGTTACGTATCAGCTCCATTGCTGTCCCTGGCTCCACCCCAGAAGGGGCTGCATTTCATAGCTAGGGATCCAGTTTGTATCAAAGTCGGTGAGGAAAGATACAAAGTCATTTTCATTCCTGGCTTTCTTGGCCCAGATCCCTCATGCCACAGGCATTCCTCCAGCAGCTTTACCTTCCTCACTCAGTCTCAAGCGTGCAGAGCTCAGCAATGTGTGCTCTGAGGGAGGGAAGAGAAGCCGTCCTGGAATGTGCTCTGGCTGCTCTAGCTACAAGTTCTCTCTGCCTGCTGCTGAAAGTCCTGGGGCAGCTGGAGGAGGAATAAGATATTACGAGCAAGGGAGGGGACCTGACTAGGCATAGGGGAACCAGTTTCGGAAACATAAGACCCTTCCGAAAGCAGCTTGCTTTGGGGGTGGAACAGAATGGACAGGGAAAGCTGGGAGCCTGGTTCTCTCGAGCCTCTCCACCACCGAGCAGAAAAGCTAGAAAGGAAAAAAAACGATGACGTTTTGAATTGCCTAGGCTGAGCCCTGGCTCTGAAAAGCACAGTGTGCCGCCTTCGGCACAGGGTGTCCGCTTGCATCGGCTCTCCGTCTAGGCAGGGATCAGAGCTGTGCCAGCTACAGCAGGGTGTGTCTGCAGTTCTAGGGGTGGGTTCCACAGGGGACATTGCTTCCCACACACACAATCCCTGGCCCTGGGAAGGGGGAGACCTGGCTGGAACTGGGCTATTGACAGCGATGTTTGACACATGAGTGTAACCGGCAGGGTGTGTGGAAGGAGGATTATTCACCCAGGCTGCCTGTTGCTCAGAGGGCTGGATTCTCACTTACCCTCAGAGGCCCCTTCAAGTTGCTCTGACAGTGCAAACAGGACGGAAAGAACTCCCTGAGCCTCCCCCCACCCACGCCTCTATAACCAACCTTGCTCTCAGCCCACTCTGTAGGGGGTAAGTCGGGGGCATGCCCGTGGTGGTTCTGTTGCCCAGGGCCCATAGGGAGCTGTGGAAATCAGAGTATAAATTAGAACAGTTCCCCTTATGCCAGGGTGCAGTCAGGGCCCTGAGTAGCCCCGGAATATTGAGAGCGCTGCTTAAAGCTACCTTCTCCCCCCCTGCTGCCCTTGTCCCTGCCTCAAGCACAGGAACAGAGTCACTGAGAATCCAGCCCAGTATTTCTAGATCCTGAGCTGCTCGTGCCAAAGCTGGCTCTGAATGTTAATCCTTCCTGTGCCATCAGCTCCAAACGCTAGGCAGAAGGAGTCAGCGTGCCAGCCCAGCGTCCCAGTCTCAGGAGTGCTGCTGAGTTCAGTGCAGGAGGTTCTGTTTGGCTCCTGGCTGGCTCCGAGGACTGGACTGAAGGACATGGGTCCTCAGCTGGATCCAGAGCTGGACTCACTCCAAGGACTGGAGCTGCTGGAATGGAGCTGTCGACTGCTGCCACCATTGCTCTCTGGCTAGCTCACTGCAGTTCAAGTCTCAGTTGGTGATTTACGACATTCATGAGTTTGTAATGGGGAAATTCTTTATGGCTGATTATCCACTTATACAGAAGAAGCAGCAGGGAGGGCAGAAAGAAGGGAGGGAAAAAGCAAAGGGCACTGGGCAAGAGTCTGTTGATGTCAGCGGAGTACCCCAGTTTGGACCGTGCAAGTGAGAGTACGATCAACCTAATGGTTTCCGCTTTGCTCTAGAAAAGGTGTTGTCCCTAGATGTGAAAGGGCAGCGTGGGACATCACAATGGAGAGTGTGTGGGCAGGCGGGAATAATCCAAGACAATGCACTGGATGGAAGACGGCATCACCCCAGCACTAGGGAAAACAAGTGCTGCATCTAGAAATGGGCCAAGTGCAGATGTGCCAAGTGTGGGCTCTAGATGTCTCATGCTTCAGTCTAGATTTCTAGTAGATTCTAGGCTTCCTGTGTGCTTCTGGTTTCCTATGGGTTCCAGGTATCTCATGTTTCTTGTGGGTTCTAGTCTCCAAACAGATTCTAGGTTTCTCATATGACTCTGATTTCTCATGGGTTCTAGGCTTCCAATGGGTTTTATTTTTTTCATGGGTTCCAGAGTTCCCATGAACCCCAGGCTCTCTGTGACCTCTGAGCGTCTCCTTTACACACACCACAGGGCCTTAGCTGTATCTGCTCTGCAAAACTTTACGACGGCTCCAGATATCCACAGGTACCGGACAGCCTACCACTCTTGGCATCCATAGCAGCAGGAACAGCATTGCTCTTGTTGCTCCTTTCAATTCCATCTTCCTGCCTGTCCCCAGTGGAGTTCTGAAAAGCAGGGGCATCTCTTCCAGACTCTAAAGCAACTCTCTTACCAGGCTGTTCAGTCCCTGACTAGCCCCAAAACACAAAAGATAGCACCTGGCCAGTACTTCGCTTCACAAACTCGTGTGGGCTCTTTCCAAATTATTCCTGATCTCATAACCATGAGAGAAGGTCATCTGTCCTGACTCATGCTAAGCTTCCTGGCTGTTGGTTGAGCTGGCACGTTCTCGTTAGGTCATCCTTTTTAGCTATCTCTAACTGGCTGCCTTCCCTTTGGTGGCTGACAATGTAGCAGGCACCTGAGAGCATGATGGGCACACTGAATACATGAACCAGAAGAAGCTCCTTGCCAGAGTGCTCATCTGGATGGACGGAGAGGGAGGCCAGCGCTCCACAAGGGCCTGCGGCTCTAGCTCTGAGCCTGTTGTGTTGGAGGAGGACTGATTATTAGAGATTAATAATAATTATTTTTAGAGATAGGGGCCTAAGAATAGCCCATTGGCACTGGCACAATACTAGTCAATGTCTCCATCTCTCTGTATGTGTGCAATAACTTTGCAACTTCCCTGACATTTCAGTTAACTAGCAACCTCTCTGTGCATGGCAATGCCAGTGCTAATGCCCACGCTGGTCCCTGTCAGAACACCGGCCCATGCTAGCAGATTTGCTCTTCCTGGGTTGGGAGCGCAGAGTGGAGATGCATGAAATGAAAAACTCCACAACAGAGCATGTGGTCATTTATTTTCCTCGCTGGTGCTGTTTCCCTCTACTTCTCCCGCTGCATATGGACACCTATTCATCTCAACAGGGACTAAACAGAAACTCTCTGACTCATTTTTACTTGGAAACCTCTGGTATGAGCCCCGGTCCCCAGAGGCAAACGGCTGATGTGCTAAATCAAAGCACTGCATCTGTTCCTGCCCTGCTCGCCTCACTTTCCCTCCAGGTTTAGTCAGTTACCATCACAGGCAAGGGAGTGGGAGAAGAGAGTTTGCCCCTGCGTATTTTTTGCTCTTTGAGCTCCAGCTTTGTTGTCTGTGTAAAGGCTGTGAGACTAGATCCAGCCCTGGCCTGGAAGCAGTGCTTAATTTGTAATGAAAGAGATGGTCCGACTCAAGCAGTTAGGTGCCAGGGCTCAAGCAATTTTTTTATATTCATAACTGATGCAGCAAGCCCAGAGGTGCCGGGGCTACGAACCACCAAGCCCAGAGGTGCCAGGGCTACGAACTGCCAAACCCAGAGGTGCCAGGGCTATGAACCGCCAGGCCCAGAGGTGCCAGGGCTATGAACCTCCAGACCCAGAGGTGCCGGGGCTACAAACCGCCAAGCCCAGAGGTGCCAGGGCTATGAACTTCCAAGCCCTGGCACAAATTAAGCACTGCCTAGAAGCAGATGCAGGGGCACTTTGGATCCCACCGGGGCAAATCCAGAGGCTCTTCCTCTGTACTCAGACATTCCCCCACTGAAGTCAAAGGGAGCTTTGCTTGAGTAAAGCACTTCAGGATCTGGCTCCTTCACTTTGCTGGCTTGACAAGTTGTACAAATGCCCCTGGCGCATCACACATCTGCGCCTAGGACTTTGCAGTGCTGCTGGACTAGAGAGGCAAATGTGTCATCTGCTGTGAGTGTCAGGACGCCTGGTTCTGTTCTGAGCTCTTCCACGGAGCTGCTGTGTGGCCATGAACCAATCACTCTGGGCCTCAGCTTCCCTATCTGTAATAAGACCTATTTCACAGAGGGATGAGTGGCTCAGTTTCTGTCTGTTAATGACAACTCTTCAATTGCGTTTCGCCCAGGTGCCTGTTTTACATTCTCATACCTTTTCTATTCAGGAGGCTCCATGTAAGGAGGCTATTTTCCGGTGCCTCTTTCTTTTCTCCTCAAAGTTATACCGAGTTTTTCTTCATGGCTGTTTAGTGGGACTTCTGCTTTTAGAGAGGTTGGTGAGGCATGTTTGCATAGCACTTTGCAAGCTGGCTGGGTTAGTATCACAGTTTCAGTCCCTCCCTTCTGCCACATTCATTACTGAGTCCAACCTCTTTGGGTTTCCAGCATGCTCCACTGGCTGGATTCTTAAGGGCTCAGCACTCACAGTAGGGACTGGATTATCAGACACTGTGATCTGGGCACCGAAATAAAGGCTGGATTTTCCAAAGTGCGCAACCCCCAGCAGCTTCCGTTAAGATTTTCTAAATAGCTCAGTACCCAAAGTGGCGAACCCTTTTGCAAACCTGCTGGTATAGTTAGGTCCCACATGGGAACTGAGCTCTTCTAAAATAAGGCCCTCATTGTGGCTGCCCAGCATGGTGGGGGGAAAATGGCCACATGTCACCCCAGATACGGTGTCCCGTTTGTGAGAAAGCCTCCTGTCTTTGGCAAGAGCCTGCCTGTGTTTTGTGCATCTGACTGTAGTAAGTCTGTTTGCCTGGCGCTACTGTGCAGGGATCTTAGTTTGGGGTGGGTATTTAAATTTGTCCCTGTGTCACCGACTCTCCCGATTTTATCCCAAGTCTCAGGGTAATTGGTATTTTTCTTAAAGCCCCAGCTACTGGGGTTAGCTGAATCCATAAGAACGAAAAGTCTCTACTCCTCATGGTTGCAGATAAAAGCATGGAAATCTGACCCTAGTGTATTAGAGAGGCTGAAAAGTCAGAAGACGAATAACAAGAATCCAAACTGCTTTTTGTTGTTGTTGTTCTTATTAAATCTCACAATTTTTTATAGCCAAGCTTATGTCCTTTCCGCTCAGCGGCGTACTCTTTCAAAATTGACCTTTCCCAGGAAATGTTTCCACCATGGGCCGGCTTTGCCTGGAAAACGGCATGGGGAGAATCAGTTGAGAACAGCCATGCTGTGTAGTTCTGCAGCTTGCAATCAGTTTCGGTGACGTCCAGACCCGACATGCTGTGTGGCTCTTTGATGACAGACTGAGGGATTAATGGGGGCCTGCTGGAGCCCTGGAGGGATACGCCAACAGTGATACACACAGCTCTTGAACTGCAAGGCCAGCCAGGACGTAACGGTGACCTCCCGGGAGCCCTGGAGAAGCTCTGAATCAACACGTCTCCCGTCCTGTTTCTTATTTCAGCGCACATGCCGGCAGGATCGTTCCTTGCCCAGACATGCTCTGAGGTTTGCTTCGGGGACTGTTGATCTTGGCCGAGAGGAAATGTTTCTGTATCAAATAGCTGGCTACTGCGTAGTGACGGGGGCACTTGTCTCTGCCCATGGTATGTTCTGTGTCAGTGACTGTGTGAACAAAGCAGGCTGGGAAAGAGGGCACAGAACCGTGCAGTTGATCTGGAGGGTTGACAGTGGGGAGAGGAGAGAGTTGAAAGTAAGAAATTTAGTTTAAATCTGAATAATTAAGAGCTGAACTCATAATCTTTACAGAGCAAGGGAGTTGCCCAGAGCTGGGCATTCTCAGGACTACCTCAGAAATCCCTTCTCTGACCTGCACGCGCACAGGCTCTCCCAGAGGAGGAGGAGCAGCAACTAGGGTGGGAGGCAGCAAAGAATCCTGTGGCACCTTATAGACTAACAGACGTTTTGGAGCATGAGCTATCGTGGGTGAATACCCACTTGGTCAGATGCAGGAGGAATGGTTGGGAGGAAGGTTTTCCTCACAGGGTGTGAATTGGTGGTAGCTGAACAAAAGAGACAAGGCACAAGGGTTTTATTTTCAGTTTCATGGCTGCAGCTCCTATGAGATAATACTTGTTATAATAATGAAGGAAAGATGCTTAGTGACTGAGATTTTCTAAGATATCTAAGGGGTTTAGGCACATGGCTCCTATTACTTCAAATGGGAATTGTGTGCCTACATCCCCAGGCAGATTTTAAAATCTGAGCTGACATGATTTTCATCGTCGAGATCCTTTACAAATATGAGCTGATTAATCCTCCCAGCCACATGCCGCAGGAAGGTAAATCAATGTTATCCCCATTTTACGTGGGGGGAAACTGAGGCACAAAAGATGTCAGAGCTGTGATTGGAACCCTGAAGTTCCCGTTCTTTGGTCCTGTGCTCAAACTGCTAGGGAACCAGAGGAGATGAGTCATCTAACTCTGCAGGTGAAAACACCTGTAACCCTGCAGCTTCACCACTGGTACTGTGACAGCCTCCATTTTGGCTGACACTTTGGTAATTGAATCAGGAACTTCCACAGTTAAAAGCATGAACTTCTGCAGGTTGAGCTAAAAAGCCAAGACTCTGTAACACTCATTAGTGAGTTACACAACCACACATGGGGAATTGGGGGGTGGGATCTATCCAGTGCTGACAAATCCTCCGCCTTCACAGATCGCCTCTAACAGACGTGGTAACTATCCTGTGAGATCATCTGGCCTGAACTGGCACTCAGTTTGACCACCTGTGAGCTGCTTATTACAAGCCATTCATGACCGTGGAGCACAGAGATTGCTGGAGGCTATCTCAGCCATCTACTTGGCATGGCTACATCCCAGCTGTGTCTGCCCAGGGCTGGAGGAAGAGGCATTCTCTACCCCTCCTGCATAGTGGTTGTCAGTGACTTCCGATGCAAACCCTTAAAGTCAGTGTAAGCTTCTCCCTACAACAAACGACTATGCTAGGCTGGAACTGGCTACAGCTGGCAGAGGGGAATGGGAAACATATCCTGTGCAGATGGTCCATGGAAAAGAAGCTGGAGGGCCCTTGTTAAACAGAAGAATAGGGGTCATCCCCCAGCTGGGGCTGCAATGAATGCAGAAACACCCCAATTCCCCAGAAGGTTCAAGCTTCCTCTGCATGGTGCAGATCAGGCTGCACCTCCAATTGTTCACTGCTCCTGCTCCCTCCCCGGGCCCAGGCATCATGCTCTAGCATTTCAACTGTCTCTGTGACACAGCACCCTGGGACCCCCTTGAAACTGCAGGTTTGGCTTCATTGTCTGAACTGTCCTAAAACTGAGCAAACGACCCAGGGCTGGCTGTTGAGTTCGGCTCCTGCAGGCACAGCCGTGCCCGTCACTACGATTACATTTCATTATTTGAATTGCATCGTGGCAGGTGCTGTACCGGCACAGAGTAAGGGCATGGCTACACTAGAGAATGCATCTGCCGCTGTAAGTTCTCTAATGCAGCTGCTCTAAGATACCGGGAGTGGGTCTCCCGTTGGCTTAACTACTCCAACCCCGGCAAGCGTCAGTAGCCACAGTATTTTGGCCGGAGAAGCTCTCCCAGCGACATAGCGCTGTGCACACTGGCTTATGTTGATGTAACTTATGTCACTCAGCAGGTTGATTTACTCACCCCCCTGAGTGACATACATTATGCCAACATAAGCTGTAGTGTAGACATAGTCTTAGAGACAGACTGTGCTCTGAAGAGTTTACAGTCTAAATCAGGAATCGGCAACCTTTGGCCTGTGGCCCGCCAGGGATGTGCTAGCCGCCACTTCCCACAGCCCCCATTGGCCTGGAGCAGGGATGGCTTTATGAAGGGAGGGGCCTAATTTGAATATCCGGCGGCGGTCCGAGGCTTCGGCGGCACTTCGGCGGTAGGGGGCCCACTCCGGGTCTTCTGCGGCACTGAAGGACCTTCCGCCGCCGAAATGCTGCCAAAGACCCCCATAGCAGACCCCCCCCGCAGCCAAAATGCTGCCGGACCCCCTGCCACCGAAATGCTGCCAAAGCCCTTGACCGCCACTGGGTAAGTAAAAAAAAAATAATTAAAAAGGCGCCTAAGACACAGGGGCCTGGCACGGGGCCTGATTCTCAGGAATTGGGTGAATTGGCCTAAAGCCAGCCCTGGCCTGGAGTGGCGAACCACGGCCAGTGAGAGCCACAATCGCCTGAACGTGCAGATGCGACAGGTAAACAAACCAGCCCGGCCCCCCAGGGTGCTTACCCTGGCGGGCTGCGTGCTAAAGGTTGCCAATACCTGTCTAAATAGATAAGACAGACAAACGATGGGAGGGGAAACGGAATGGAAGTGATTTGCTCAAACTCACATAGAATGGAAAAGCCATGAAACCCTGGTCTCCTGGTCCAGCATCCTCTCCACTGGACCATGCTGTATCCCATTGTAAGAGAGAGAGGACAGAGTCCTGAAATCACAGTTACCCAATACAGAAGATCCCTCCCAGTCTAACTCACAGAGGAATGTTTGCTGCAGGAAGTTACAAAATAGCCTTTCAGCAGCTAACAGCAAGATTTTATACAGGAGCAGCTACAATGCGTGAACATCACCATTCCATCTGCGGATCCAAGGGCCAGGCAGCTTTATTCCCAGACTGCCTGAATAGTGATAGATAAATATCAATCAAAATTAGTTAACTGCATCTGGAGCATTAAAATACATGAGAAAGCAGGGGTGGAGAGAGAATTAGTGCAAACAGGTTTTTAAATGCAACAGCTGGAGGCAACTGGTGCTCAAGGGCAACTCACAAAGGGGCCTATTGAGTTATTTCCCCATCTGTTACTGCGTCCAAGAAAAAATGTCAAACTTGTGCACGTATCTGTAAAAATACCTGAGATTCCAACTGTGAGCCGCTTTTCCCATACCTTCAAAAATACCTGAGATTCCAACTGTGAGCTGCTTTTCCCATACCTTCAAGGCAACATTCCTCAGTTCCCTTGAAGCTCCTCATTTTCACAACAGAAGGAGGGACAAAAAAACCTTGATCTCTTTTGTTCGCCAGATAAAATGATGAACTAACAGTGGCAGCTGAGATTCTGGGTCAATTACAGCTCATTGACTTCCGTGGAGGAGTTTAGGTCTTTTATGCAAGGATGATATTTAATCCTCGATCCCTCCTTTGTCCAACAGCTGCAGAGGAGTTACCTGCCCGCTTCGTTTTAAGTGGTTTCATGCAACATATGTTAACTCTTTATGCTTAACAGTCTGTCCCAATTTGTATCGAGCTGCGACACTGGTTATCTTTCCCAGACCTGAAGATGGGCTCTGTGAAGCTCAAAAGCTTGTCTCTTCCACTAACAGAAATTGGTCCAATAAAAGATATGACCTCACCCACCTTGCCTGTCAAAACCTGGCACCAACACATGGCTACAACAACACTGTAAACAATGCTATACATTTGTCTTGTGGAACCACAGGAGAAGCTGATTTGATTGGGAAGCCACATTGGCAGGGGGTGGAGATGTTTCCATGGGTTTTCTGGGTGGAAGGATTCTTCCAGCTGTTCAACACAGCCAAGACCATCTCATACTGTACCTATGGGAGAACCATAGCCATGGAAAGAATCTATCATCCCTTTTATCAAACTCAAGCCAAGCAACTACTCTGGCAACCAAATTCAAATACAATCTGTCTGCAAATATTTGTTTCCATTTGGAGAAGATAAATTGCTTCCTGTGTAGCCGGTCTATGGGTTTATCCTACCTTGCAGCAAACCTTTGGTAGTCACTCAGAAACCACTGTGATTAGTGCAATATCAATACATAGCTAGCAAATGGATCGCTTTCAATAGAATACCTGAGACCGGAATAAACTGTTCAAACGGACGAACACCCCTGGATGTAAACCAGAACAAGAAGCTGACCCGTTTCAGGATTTAGATCTGGTCCCCAAATGCCCTTATTGTGTGCCAAACCAAAGTGTATTCCTTCAAACCCTTCGGCAGCCCCTGTCTGAGGCAGGAACCCATTGAGAAGATATTTGTATGTGAATTGTAATGACACATTTGAAAACAAAGGTGATCTGGACATCAACAGGAAGGTGGCTCTCTATCCGGGTATCTCTCTGCAGCCAGTCTCTCTGTTAGGGATCTTGGCATAGTTACCTAGACCTTAGTTGTGCCTAAGCTCATTGATTAGGCTCCTGCTTTGGGCTGCCCTTGACTAGCACCCAGAAACAAGTGGTGTATCTGTAATGGGTTATTCTGGTTCTTGGTGTCTGCCTACTAATATGAGCAAGTGGCTCAGGCAATGGGTAATAGGATATGGAACCTTACACCTTTGATCATCAGTTCTTATTCAGCAAAAACAACAAGGAGTCCTTGTGGCACCTTAGAGACTAACAAATGTATTTGGGCATAAGTTTTTGTGGGCTAAAACCCACTTCTAAGATGCCACAAGGACTCCTCACTGTTTTGGCCTATACAAACATGGCTACCTCTCTGAAACCAGTTCTTATTCAGTACAGCATGGTAGCTGCTGCCAGCCATTGTCTGTAGGCTATTCCCTGCCCTATGTACAATGAGCTTGGTGATAACAGATCAGTTTCCAGTAGACAGAGGTCAGTATTTCCAAAATCATTGGCTCGAATCATCCACCCCCTTTCTGGCAGGCTCAGGGCACGTCGACACTATGAAATGATGCCGACCTCAATTACATCGGCAAACAGCCGCAGCAATAATTAAATCACTTTTGAGTGTCCACGCTACAGTCCTTGCGTCGGTAGTGCGCGTCCTCACCAGGAGCACGTGTACTGATTGTCCTGTCAGTGTGGGGGCATTGTGGGATGGCTTCTGAAAGCCAGTAACAATGTAAGCAACACAGCATCTATACTGACACTGCGTTGACCTAACTACATCAACATTGACTCTACACCTCTCGTGGAGATGGAGTTACTAAGTTGGTGTAGCAGGGCAGTTAAATCGGTGTGAGTGAAATTTTAGTGTAGACGCTTCCATAGTTAGGTCAGCATAAGCTGCCTTGCATTGACCTAACTGTGTAATGAAGACCAGACCTCAAAAAAGCAGCCAAGGAGTGAATGGGCCATGGAGACAAACTGATGCTTTCACCACAAGAGTTGGGTCAAGATGCTGTCTTTTCCAATGTGTTTGTACAGCACCCAGCACAATGGGGCCCTGATTCTGACTGGGCCTCTGGGCACTATGCTGATATAACTAATAATAATTAATTAATCTAGGAATAATGTCAGGCTGGGAAAAGGTGTACTGCTGCCCATGCTGTTCCTGTTTGGGATACAGGAGTCCAGTAACCAAGGCTCCCGCTGGTACCTTTCACCAGCACTGAATTTACGTAACGACAATTAACTAATTAATTAAAAACAAACAACCCCCTTTTCTCCTCAGCCACTTGTATCTCAAGTTTTAGCACACTGAGCCTGATCCTGAACTACGTGGCTTTGCTCTTGGTTTCAGTGGGTGCAAGATCTGGCCCAGCATGAATTGAAATAGCTGCACAGAAAATGGGTTTTCTGATGGCAAAGGTAATTTGACTCCTCTTTACAATGGCATTAATGGGTTGTGCTGCACAATTATGGCCCCTGCACAGGCAACCTTCATACAGCTGATACAATGCACTATGGCTGGCTGGCTGCCGTGAAAATGCATGAGGCCATCTGAGATGTTCAGTTCTGGGCATTCGGACCATTAGACTGGAAAAGCAATCCTGGGGAACAGGTATAGAGGACTTATTAAATACCATGCACACCTCCAGGCATTCTCTTCTGTCTCCTTGCCTGTTCTCAGGGCCTTGCAGCCAAAAAGAAATCCCAAACAAACCTATGCTCATCAGTTGTTTTTTAAATATGCTTCAAGATGGTCTGTTCTTTTTCCGTCCCCCAGTTCCTGCTGTAAACTCCTCTGGGTATCAGCAAATTAATGCTCTCTCTCTCTGTGTGCTAACTTATATTTTAAACAGTGAGATATCACTTTTAACGAAAATAAAACCTTCTGAGAAATCCAATTGTGGTTTCCAAGGATAGAAGGAAATTAACAACAAAACACTTTCCTTGCGTAAGATATTTTGCTCCCTCTTAAAATAAGGGAGGAAATAGAACTCAAAAAGAGATTTTATTTTTTGGCATTTGAGATTTTAATCAGGTTAATATTTAACACTGCATGTACCCATGGAGGAGATCTGGGCTCTATTTATTGGACCTAAAATTACTCTCCCCAGTCTGCCAGGAATAGTGGAAATTAACACGCGGGGTGGAATGGAATGTCCTGCGTCACTTAAAAGTGAGCTAAAGAACCCCACTGATAGGATATGGAGGTGGGGTTAGTTTATGAGACCTGCACATCCTTCAGCTGAGCAGAGGTCCTTGATTCTGTGCAGGCCCCAGCTTAATGGGCAGAGAAAAGGGTTATATGAAACTGAGCCACCACTGATAATAAAAGAAATTCACTTCTCCTCCTGTTCAGCACAGGTTAACCTGAACTGGTGATTTTTTTCTCAAAGCCCCTGCTCCTGGAGTCCTGTTATTTCATGAGCTGCATTGCTCTCATTATGGTTGTGGAAGAGGGTTGCCACCTTTTAGGTACAAAAGCTGGGATTTTCCTGAGCCCATAAAACTGGACAGCTAGCCACACATACAATGCACCTTAACAGATTGCCCGGGACAGCTACCACCAAAAAAAGGGTGGGGGAACTCAATCCTGGGAAAACCTGGACAGGTGGCACGCCTGTTGTGGAAAAACACAGGGAAACGTGTCCCATTCACAAATCAGAAGGCAAATAAGAAAACCCCCCAATGTATCATTTTCTTTATCAGCCCAGTGGATGTAGAGGCAAGTTCACAGCCTGCAGGGGCCTGGCTGACGCTGATGGAAGGCTGGGGAGGGGGACACACGCCCCAGAAGACGCGCGCTCAGCTCTGGAGGGAAGGGGCGGGTGGGTTGGCTCCAGAAAGGGGGGGGGGGCACTGCACGTTCTAGACGTGGGAACCTCTGCCCCATTTCGGGGAGGGGGGGGGATTTGTATCCCCTCCACGCCGCACCTAGGCTCCCCCCCCAACCCTCTCCCCACGCGCACGCGCACAGCCCCGCCTTCGTCAGGCGGGGCGCGAGAAGGAGCCTGGAAGCGGGCGCGCGTCTGACGCCAACGCGCTCGCTCCCTCCCTCGTTCGGAGCGGCGGTTTCCAACGGCGCGCGCGCGTCACGCCGTTGCGTGCGCCCTCTCGCCGGGGTGCGTGGCGCCGTCCCCCCGCGCACGCAACGTCCAACCTCTCTCTCTTTCTCGGCCCCGCCCCCCTCACGGGACCGTACTCACTCCTGTGTCGGGAGCGCGCCGGGCCGAGCCGTCCTTCGCGCCGTGTGTGTGTGTGTGTGTCGCTCGCTGGCCGGGCGCGGAGCGCGGCGCGCTCGCTGGGTCCCCGCTGCCTCAGGCCTCCGCCCCCTCGCCCCGCCATGCCGGAGAAGCGGCCCTTCGAGCGGCTGCCGGCCG